>NC_143438.1:57281071-57436785 GCF_987193195.1 Phasianus colchicus
CATCTGTGCGATCCATACAGCTCCGAGAACTAGCATCCCACTGGTATGTGACTTCAGATATAGGGCCTGAAACGTAGTGGAGCCCAGGACTGCACACGGCAGTATATCTCTGCTTTGTGCAAATGGGGGACAGCCAATTTTACTATTTGATTTAAAAATCCTAGTGTCAGCCACCATTGCTAAATTGACAGACAAATTTAAACAGTGTACATATATATACAACTGTGAGTGCTTTAACTGTTTCTTTCCCTTCCACTCTTCTCTGAGCCTGACAGAGGAGGGACAGATTCCTGCTGTGTTTTTCTTTTCAGCCTCTAGTACACCGAATCCTAAAAATGGATGCTATATATATTTTTTAAACACATGAACAAAGCAACAGAACTCCTAAAGCCTCCTTTAGTTCTATTTATTCTCACACGGTCATCAGCACTTAGAAACTAACATTCTTCCTGTCCACAGTTCTCCTGTGAAAGACCACAGTATCTATAGTTACTGGAGAAGAGTATTTCAGCTATCTGAACTCCTCTTCTTCCCATGCTTTACTTTTGAGCTTGTCCCAGAAGGCTTCCTTATTCAGAGGATATCAGAGCCATGATTTCACTCTTTTTGAAGGCAGCGACAGAGATTCTCTCTCATCACTAGAAAAGTCCATCACGAGATCACACCTGAAACCAGAATTGCTGGAGTCACTTTTGATCAATTTAAATCTCCCAGCCAACCTGCCAGGCCTGCGCTGGTGCAACGAAAGGTGTGAAACTCCAACTCCAGCCTTAAGAACTGCTGAGCATAGGCTGAGAGAAAAAAGGAAAAAAAAAAAAAAAAAAAAAGAAAAAAAAAACATTACCAACTTCCCCCAGACCATTTTTTTTCTCTTTAGTTGTAGATCTTCCTGTCAAAGGAAAGCATACTGGGTAGGTGGCACACACCACCGCAGTAACACTGCAAAATTCTCACCACAGGACAGAAATAGCATCAGGAACAGCACCTCCACTTCCTTCAGAGCATCCATGATTTACTCACAGCCCTGAGAAGCCAACACCACGATGATTCTGCTCTTAAGCACAGAGTGGCAGGAAGGCGTGAGGGGAGGAGGACAATATCAAGCAAGATGCTTTCCTACTTCCACATTCCTTGAACTACGCCTTTTTACAGAGGTGATCTAATACAAATATGAGACACTTTTGACTGATTTTGCTGGGCTGTATCCCTTAGCCACTTAAAAATAAAATTTATCAAGAACATATTTTATTTCTAGCTAGAAGAAGCTTAAGAGAATTCCTTCTTCTGAGAGGGCACTTCCTTCCATTTCAGTGAGGCAGCAAAAATTTGACTCATGCAAATTTTGTGCACCTATCTGTAAGAAGCAAACAACCCAGGTCTTGTTCAGGCAAATATCCTTTCAGGACAGCTGTTTACATGATTCTTCCAGTGAGGCAAAAGGTGCTCTGAGCAAACATAGCAAGCTGCAGGACAGGGAAGCAGCCCCGTGCAATCTGCGTGCTGCAGCAATTCTTTGGCATGAGAGAGGTCAGAGCTCAGGGGACTGGTGCTGTAGGCAACACAGGACAGCAGAGCTCAGAACCTGAAACTCGGCTGGAAGATGGATGTTTCTGATGGCTCACCTCAAGGAAAGCAAACAAGAACCCATGAATGCATACGAGTAGTTACTGCTTTTCAGAGGACTGATGCATTCTGCAGGTATATCCTCAGCCACAGTCTGCTTGCATGGTATCTGTAAGCTCCTTACCAACAGACAGGTACCTTCTGTTTGCTCATGCTCCAATGTCACAGAGCACCATCCAACTAAGCAATAAAGAAACAAGAGCACACACTTTTCTTTTGCAGCTGATGAGTAATGTGTGACCAAAAAATGATGACAGCATTTTGGTAGAGGAAAATAGTACATGAAAAAAATAGTAACCAAAGATTTAGAGGAGGGTGAATCAAAACTAATTTAAAAAAAAAAAAAAAAAAAAACAAACAAAACAAAACAAGCAAACAAAAAAAGAATGTCTATAAATCAAAGATTTCAAAACACTAAACAGTAAGAGACTTCATTATAAAGAAAAATCAACATATGCAAAGACAAAAGGACCAGATCAACAAGGTGTTGTACACTGTTATTAAAAGGATGGTTCTCCTTGGGAAGGTAGCTATCTGGTGCACTGACAACTTCAGGCAATTTTATATGATGTTCTACATTTTTATTAGAGATAAAAAATCAAAACTGTTGCTGAGGAACAGTGACACAAACTTGCAATCAACATGAAAGAGAGCAACAAATAGGAAACTAGTTGTTTCTAAGCAGGAAAAAAGAGAAAACAGAAAACCCAAAGCAGACCAGAAAACCAATCAGTTGGAAGTTTTTAGAGGCAGCAGGACGCAGTGATGATGGCAAGGAACACACGTCTGGTACTCTTTTACTCTAATGAATTGATCAAGGGCTTGACCTCTTGTCCACCTGGTCTTTTCAAACACAAAAATCCCTCTTTGGTAAATAAATTCTCAGCTGTAAGACATAATAATGGCCTGAATGTTGATGCTAAAAATGGTGCTAGGGAGCTTCACATTCACGTCTTCTTGATTTCTGTATCAATTTACTTGATTGCAACCATCAAGTGCACGTAATTCGGTCCTCAAGACTGAAAGGAGTTCTTGGGAGGTTTAGTCCTACAGTGGTATTTGACAGGGCAACAGTTTTGAGTTTACATCCATAAATAATATATTAAAGACCTATGTGCAACTGTAAATATGTACCTATAAAAGACAAAGCATTTAGAAATGTTTTGCAACTTTCTTGCAAAAAAGCAAGCATCTGAGTTTAAAAAAAAAAAAAAAAAAAAAAAGAATTCGATTAGGGAAACTTGAAAAACATAGAAATAAAAAGAACACGTATTCCACTAATCCATATTGGCATGCCAGGAAAACTTAAAGACAATTTGGAACAAACTTCACAAATTCTTACAATTAGGAAATACATGAGGAATAACATCATGAATAAGTCTTCAAATTAGCAAGTGACCAAGAAGTATACGCTTTGCCAATTTCAGTTCAAATCAAAATACTTCAAGATACAAGCATATTTTTAGTACTTTTACAAATAAAGGATTTCTTTGGAATAAGATTCTTCACTCACTAACACTTTTCATTTTTTCCTGCAGTGTCAGGAACAGCCATTCCAAGATGACTTTTACATATCTGCAAACTTAAAGGGACAATAGATATGTAATGACGTATGAAGTTGACGTGTTAGGGAAAAAAAAAAAAAAAAGACAAAAAGTCTTTTAAACAGAAACCTTGAGAAATTTTTCTTCTCTCTAAACAACATCTGAAACGGACCACTGAGGTAACCTTATGACACATTTATTTACTATTCCTTATGCCCGTTATTCAGTTGTTGGCAGTAACACAACTTCATTTAGCAATAGCTTGGACCCCCCCCTAAGGGAATGTGTACATAGTAGCTCTCTAATCTTGCTGCCCAGCTGCTAAGACAGTCACATGAGTCACTTACTGCCTTTAGAGCAACACACACCACTTGCTGAATTTAGAGACATTCTCCGTTTCTGGCCGTATGCATGAACAGAGTAATACCTATCCTAATCACACACAAGAATATCTAGGTGGTGGTGGGTTTTTGTTTGTTTGTTTTCATGTAAACTGCTGACCCAAAGAATGTTTTTTACTAGTACAGTTAACCCAGATCCACAAAGTGATTTATGTCCTGTTTTGCAGCCATTCGATTTAGGCTAACTCCAGGAATCAGCTCAAAGGTAGCTATCTGCATCTAACTGTTCTGCAAGAATACAGCCTTCGAGGAGTAAGAACTATCTGCCAGGTCGACTAAGTATACAGCTTTGGAACAAAGCAATTCACGACGATTCCTTCCTTATCAGGTTTTCAAACTGCGGCTGTTTGGAACGTCATCTTTTCAACAGTTTATTTAAAAGCACTTTACATAAAGACTGGCATAGTTACTTCTGTGCAGCACCACAAAAGTCCTTGTTGAAAGCATTACAATCATCAACAAACTATACACACTCTGTAGGAAGTATTTTCACACACGAACAGCAGACAGCCTTAAAGCAATCCAGTTTCTTAGTTCCTTGGGCTGTCACTACATACTTGGTGTAGGCCCTACGATGCCTCGTTTACCCTACATTACATGCTACCTTCTTTCCCATATTCTCCCTGTCTCACCTTATTCATCCTGTCTCTCATATATCTCCTTGTCTCACTGCTCTTTGCAATGGCTGTACAACACAGAGCACTGTACTATGGCCACTTCTGTAACAACAGTAAAAACAACAACCACAGAGCCACACTTTAAGTTACAGAGCTAATCCCATCAGAAATGAGGAATCTTTTACATTACATAACGTTACATACTTCTCCAGCTTAAAAACATATTGGCCCAAACTGCAGAAGGCTTTTCAACGTGCCTAGGGAAGAAGTGTGTCAAGCCCTACCTAACTCTACTAGTTTTAAGTACAGCCAAGCTTGTCTGAAAATGTTCTTTACAGATTACTTGCCTATAGGAAATCATAGCAACATCCCAGCTCACCAGTCAGGCAGCAACACATTTTCAAGCACCCTAATCTGACAGATAACATCAAATAGAGTTCTATAACCAGCCAGAACAGATACATTTGGTTAGTTATTACTACTTGATATCTTATGCTGTACCATTCTGACTTTGCATTTGTAAAGCAAAATGAAATTGTCACTGCTCAGCTGTTTCAGCAAATTTTAGATATCTAACTAGAAGCAAATTCCTTCTCTTAATATTTAACAACTAAAGAAGTCACTGTTGTCTGCAGCAGCAGCAAACTCACAGTCAAATTTCCATCTCACACACCTACCTACTGTTCTTACAAGTGTAACATCCATGATTCCTAAAGGCAAAAGATAAGACAGTTTACTTTTCAGTTGTATTTTGTGCGCTTTACAAATGTTTCTGCAAAGTCAGTACTGCTGTTTCCAACCTTTGTGCACCTCTCTCCACAGAGACGATATAGAATTACAAAAATTGAATGAGGAAAAAGCAACTTCAAAAAACAAAGGGTCAGAAGAACGTGGGCAAGATTAGCAACCAAAATTCAGATGCATTTCCCAGTCTCCAATCCATCTGGCACAAATTTTCATCGTTCTTTATCTTTCATGTAATCAGGAAAGCATTCCACTCAGATATTTGGCTATCACAACATAATATTCTACATTCAAATTAGGAATTGTTAACACCCCCTCTCTGAGAAAAGCTTTTTGCAAGCGCCGCAATTGAGACATCAATTTGTCTCAAAATAAGCCAGAATGCCCCAAAACAGGCCAAACAACACTGACATGTAAAACAATTCCTGGAAAAAAGGCTGCAATTCGATTATGCCCACATCACACATTCCATTAAAGAAGCCTCTCTCGGGTTTATGGGTGTATTTCTGCGATAACCTGAAACCTTTCAGATGGACTCTAGTAAGAGACAGCTGCCTGGCATAAAAACACTCCCTGCAGGATGATGTACGATGGCTTAGTGGATTAGCATGTTAAAAGCATAATCTCTTTCGACACAGCTATTTTTAAGCTGTTAAAAAAAATACAAAATATTAATTCTGTTTTTCAACAAACATAACTTTTGATCTGCTGAGTCAGAGGTGTTATGCATAATCATCTCAGCAGGAGTACAAGGCGACGTGTGTTCATTTGAAGGAAAAATATGAGCCCGATTCTGAGCAAATAATAACAGCAAAATTACAGAGCAGAATTTGATTACGAGCAAATAAACCAGAGGGAAACAGTAATTCTGACAAAGCAAAATGCTCTTATTCTCAGGAACACTCCACAGCACTAGAAAGTGAAGTCCATGCCATGTTTACACTCACGTTTTGAAAAAAATACACTCTCATCACTGGACTTAAATACCAGGTGTTACTAAAGTCAGTATCAATAGTCACATCTCACGTTTAATTGCGAACTCTAAAACCCAGAGCCAAGAAAATCAAGAACCTCAGACAGCACAGCACCAGATGCTAGCTGACTGTAGAGGAGCTTTGTGTTTGTACAGCTCCCACAAACGAGGGCAGAGCTCTGAAGACCTGTGCATCTCGGTGTCTAACCTCTCCACATCAGAAAAATGTTACAGATGTATACAGATACACCTTTTTTCCTATCACGTTCAGATGGTTTTGTTACAGAAAACAATATTCCTCCATGCATACATCATATATATTTTTTTATATATCTACCATTATAATACACATTCTCTTTCTGAGGGTTTCAAACTATCCCTAAATGAAACCCAATGACATCTGTACATTATCTACTTGGTTAAAAAATACCATCAGACTACTATAGTAGTTATTTTTCTTTGCTTTCAATACAGTTAGCACTTTCCCAAGATTTTTATCGGAAGGATTTTTGTCCTTTTCACACACTCTAATTTCATATGTGGTTACACATATTTGCTCTTTCAAGACAGAAGATTTGTAAAAATTCTCCTGAAGTGTCCATTTCTGATACTGTGGGAAAAAAAGGAAAGTGTGAGCGAGTGAAGGATCTTATTCCAGAGATTCATTTATTTGTAAAAGCCAGAGTAAAGCGGTTCCCTGTTCTCACTGTAGAAAGAGATGGTTCCTTCACTGCAAGCCCACTCCTCCCAAATTCAGGACATTGCAGTGCCATCATTAAGCAGCATCCCCTGCTGAGAAGCACATGACTCTACTGTTCCATAATGTACCCTGAATGACCACCGGTTTCCAAATGATGCTTAAATAAATACTAAATTTAACCAATAAAATTCTGAACAGCTTGATTCTTGGCAACCTGAAAGATCACCCCTTTTCACAAATGCCACCTGAAACAATCTCAAATGCACGTTATAATAATAATAAAAATGATGGCAAAACACCATTAGCTCCCTGAGAAGCATGTCAACTTTAACATAAATCTCTTGTCCTGCAGCGGGCTCAAACAGGCTTATGCAGACAATACAGTTTCTACTGCATGTTAACCAACGATGCAGCTAGAATGAGACAGACAGAAATCAAGATATTTGGAGACAATGAAGTAGAGGTTGAATATCTTGGGAGACTGCTGTGAAGAAGAGTTGTCAGCATTCAACTGTGTTTTAAGCTCCACCAGAGGAATCTGGGACATGAGTTTTTATGGACTTTTTGTTCAACTTCATTTACTTTGATTTATAGCATAGCACTGCTGAAGAGGCCAAGGAACCACGCAAATAAATCTGGTCGGAATCAGAAGGAAAAAAGTTTCCCTCTTCCATCTTCAAATTGTTCAAAATTTGTCATTTGATAACTTTGCCAACTACTGTAATATACTTCTCAAAAAAACCATGAAGAAATAGACTTCTTAAAGAACGGAAGAATGCAACAGGTGGGAAGGAAAAAACCAATTTTTTGCCTCCACCAGTCTGAACACCCACCGTAAGGAGGCAGAACAGCTGAACCTCTACACCAGGCTTTGACTGCGTACTCTCTCAGCTATTCCCCCAAACATGAAATCCTATAATGAATTTACAAAGTTCCTAAACAACAGACCATCCACAACAGGGATGCAAACATCATCTCCGTCCATGAGACCTCTCACATTTCTTACGAAGGTCTAAGTTACAAAAAGGCTTGATACGTACGTTTTACACGTACCAAAGATACCTCTGTTAGCAGCAAAAATGGTGGCAAGCTTTTATTTGTATTGGGGGAAGAATTAAGGCATGAGTGAAGCTCCAAACTACAAGTCTTCCTATCTCATTGAAACAAGTATCATTTAAATACCACTACACAACAGTTTCAGAGCACTTGCAAACTGATAGCTAATTTCTGCCGCCTTTAAGGTCTTTTGTTAACCTATCTACAGAAAACTTTTATGATAAACCCACCGCAGGGTATCAAACTGCTGTCTTTCTGATAAAGCCTGGAAGCCTAGAAGGAAAGATTATTTTACCTTCAAGAACAGTTTAACAACTAAAACTATATGAGGAATAGCCCCAAAGAGAGGTTCATGACATATCCAAAGTCTTTGAGAGTTTGCTCCGAGAAGGGAGGCTTTCTAAGTCTTCATTCCTGATGAAAACTTTACACACACTGGGAAAAGTAAAACCAGCACACTACTGAAGCACTTCCTGAGACAAAACCTTTCGGGTCTGCCTAACAAACCCTGGAGTTCACCTCATGATAGTCAAACATATGATGAGTTTTAAGGTTGCAACCTGACTGTA
The DNA here is from genome assembly GCF_987193195.1 of Phasianus colchicus. NCBI lineage: Eukaryota > Metazoa > Chordata > Aves > Galliformes > Phasianidae > Phasianus > Phasianus colchicus. The sequence goes on from NC_143438.1 coordinate 57,289,299, forward strand.
CCACTGAAACCATGAATTCACAGGACTCAAATGTTTATTGAGACTGAGGGCCAGCAATTCCAGCCATCAGAGCCCCTTCTTGACAACATCTCCCTTTTCACTTGGGGCTTGAGGAAGGATGCTCACATTCAGTGTCTTTACTAGGCTAACAACTACAGAAAAATTGAAATTAACAACGCATGCTCAACCTCCCCAACCCGAAGCACCCTTCTGCTCCAGTCAAATGAACCACTGATCAACACAGTTAAAGCTTCTTAAATGCACTTCTTTCAGTACAAATATTTCAGTACAGTGAAGATATGAAGTTTGTTTTCCATGAGGCACAGATAAAAAACTCTACTAGGAACTGAAATTATTGCTGAAGGCAGACTTAACTTTCTTGTCCTCAGATATTCTGAACTGGTCAAGTTCTCAAAGGTGAAACAACATTACACTACAGGGGATACCTTTATAAACAGTATTTTTCAAATAAACTGACTTCATAGCTTCCCTTTCTGAAAGCATGATCTAGATTTCTGTTTGCCTCCTATGATTCACGCTAGGAGCATGTTTGAGCATTTCTTATGATACTGTTCATCACCAATTTGATTAGTGCTACGAGGCTGCAGAACTGGGCATCTCTTCCTCACAGGTTACTTTAACATTCATTCAGTCTGGTGCTACCCTCATCATTCAAATACCACTATGATTAAGTTTTCCACGTCGGTCTATACTTCAGTTTTTACACTTGTAGCATCACCAGCACAATTTAATTTTGCAGCCTTCCTCAACACTATTTTTGTAATACAAAAATGATGGATATCAACACTTTGAGACACAGATTCATTTCAGGAGAATGAAAGGGTTTAAAACAAATGAAAGAACTGGATTTTGAAACCAAAAGGAAAGGATATGCTTGCACAGGTAAGACAAAACCTCTTTAAAAAGTTACAACTGGGAAACATGCATTTTACAAGTAATGAGAAATTAAACTAGTTTGATATAAATATTTCACATATACTTTTTAAAGCTATTTCAACACATATTAAAAACAGCCTGAATAATTGGGATAATTAATATATTATGATTCTCAGCAACTTTTTAAGTAACAAATAATGTAACTTTGTTATTTAGGAATGGAACTGATTTCATTGTACTGGTATGCTTATAACCATACTTAAACACCATTTAAAATAGCATGTAGCAACACCATCCTTTGGCATACGCAATAATATTTTTATTACTTTTTCTGAAACTGATTAAAATATAGCCATAAGCTATATGTTTGTGCTGGGGTATAATTGGAAGTGGTTTAGACTAAACACAATCCCAGTATTCAGAAGAATCAAAGAAAACTGTCAAGTAACAGAGGGAAAAAAAAAATCTAGATTCAAATTAACTGGCATCTATTGTGATCAGCTATGCCGAGGCTCTTCCCTAAGCTACGAGGCTCACAGCTTCTTAGCATCCTAGATGAAACAAATCATGCTTGTATCGACCACAATAACTTCCAGAGAATAAAATAAGCTTGAACAATGTCTACACTTGGCTTTTAAGCAAAGTACAGAACCCCACAGGGATTTTACATTGGTTTTATTTCGGTTTAATACTCATTCTGCTTACAATAATTGTGAGGGCAAGAGCACCAGCAACTGATAACAGATAGTTAACACCAGAAATGTACACCTTTGCAGTATATCATTTTATGAAAACATCACAATAGCAGCAGGCAATTTCTAGTTTCACGTATTTATATCTCATCTGTACCTCAACGTGACAAATACAGACCGACTGTGAAGCTGTGAATGCAGGCAGCTGTACAAAATGGACAATTAGTATAAATGAAAATTCCACACATGACAGTAAGAGTTTGAAGAAAATTAACATTTACAAACTCGTAAACGTTTTATTGCTAACTATACAGGCTTGATTGAAATTTAATAGTAAGCTGCCAGAATCTTTCCTTCTGGTCCTTTTTTTCTTCTTCTTTTTTTTTTTTTCTTTTTTTTTTTTTTGGTAATAAGATCACTGGTTTCTTTTAAAAAATGTCTCTTTTCAATAAAAAATTCCTACATTACAACTGATTCAAAAGACATGACATTCCTCCCTACCAGCCAGATGTTTCCTTCAAATATGTGTGCCTGTATATGAAATACGTATGTAAGTAACGTCACACAGCAGCCTGATGGGAAGTGACAAGCACTTGCTCCACTCACATCTCATTTGCATAGAGGGTTTTTCTGCTGTTCAAACATTTAGTGTAATGAGATCTCATTAATTCAGAATCAGATGACTTGCAGGGCTTTTTCAAGTACTCAGGCACTAGTAAATCTGATATCCTGTAGTATACAAATACATACTCAATGAGTGAAGAGGGAAGATAAGCTTTCTGACATTCTCCTTGCTGTTTGATACGTGCATGAGACAAAAACAACCACCTACACCTTGATTCTTGAGGAATACTTCAGATTTGGCACTCTCAGCAGTGTAATGCGACCACAGCCACAGAGAAGATTGCAGGGTGAAATTAGTGCCAGTGTCAGGCTGGCAGGTAAATTACCTGTACAGTACCTAGCAAAGTTACAGTCTGTGTGCAACACACACAGTTAAATGATAGGAAATAAAGTACTCTGTAGAAAGGCATGGAGGAGATTATTATTAGTTATCTTAAGTTCAATTAAAAAAATAATAAAAAAAAAAAAACACTTTGACAAATAATTCCCTTTAAACACTTTCTAATCTGATTTCTAGGGATATTTTCCTGAGAGAGGAATTTAGCACATTAAGTGCAAAAGAAGATTATAACAATTCAGTTTACTGTAACAGACACTTCTTGCATTTTTCCAAGTTCCATTACACCGTTATTTCTTAATTGCATTTGATGGCAATTCTAGGTTTTACTTTCCTGATTCCCACTTGGCTCCTCAAAACTGATTGGAGCTATTTTAACTCAGAGTTTTGAGTTACTGCTCTGTGGATTATAGCCACACTTGTCTATGCTGATCTGTTTTACCTATCTCACTTTTTGGTTTTACACTAGTTCAGTCCTGGAGATATATATATATATATACATATTTATTTATTTTATTTCCCCCATTTTCTTGCCTTTAAACAAACAAAGAAAGAAGAATTCTACACATCAGGAAGCATTCTGCTCTCTTCTGGCCCTTACAAGCCTACAAAGCTGCCAGGGCTGAGCATGTGCAACTGAGCCCATCAGTCTGGCCATGGTTTTTGATGTATTTGACAAAGTATCTCTACATCCTGAACAGTCAATGAACTAGAAAAGGAATAGAAGTTACAACAAAGAAGGCTAGCATATAAATGGATTTATTCCTTCAATACAAGAAGAACTATTTCAGCTTTCCCACTCTTCACTGTCAGCTCTGTACATATGCTGCCCTCTCAACTCACTGACACTGCAATGCTATGACCCTAAAATAACCATTTATAAGACACACAGGGTCCATTTTAATACTAACAATTTTAATACATTCTGTGAGAAGGCCCCATCACTTATAACTTGCAACTTTTCTCCTAAAGCATGTTATCTCTTGTAAAAAAATCCTTTAAATATAATTCTGTTAATTTCGGCTAATTCATCCCTATAAGACAACACCAAGGAAACACTGACACTGAAGTAGACAAGAAATACTTCAGCAAGCCTGTTTAAATCAAATTCAGCTCACAGTAATGGTCACCGGTTGTATTTAGCCTTAAGTTCTTAGAACTCCACATACACTTTGAATTTTTCACATTTGATGTTTGGTGGAAAACGGTTCACCTAAAATCCATTAGTAATTGCCACCTACTCCACTGCAGGCAGTGGGCTACTATGTTCCTTGGAAAATTAAAAATAAAATATAGGCAGCTGCACAAATGATTCTGTTGAGGGCTAATCAATATGTTTTACATTCGAGTTACAAGTTTGCACAATTTAGAAAAATCAATATAAATTTAATTAAATTCTAGATGTGATTTTTTGATTCACAGGAAAGACATATGATTCCTTATCATCAAAATGCTCAGATGAATGCAAGAAAAAAATCCCCGACACTTCAGAAATTTAAACATTTTACATTTGTTCGACAGAAAATGTTACCTCGCTTTCATATTCGAATTATTTTTAAACAGTTTTTTAAGGCTACCTAAACATCTGGTAATTGGATAAAGATGCTCAGCAGCTCAGCAAACAGATCCTGCACCTTTCCTTCAAGTGCCATGCAAGCTAAAGCCTCGCTAGTTGCAGGTAGCTGGAGTCCCCCTCCTTGAAGCAAGCACTCTGTCCCTGTGCTGGAGGTGGCTGCTAGCTCCTTTTAGCTTTACACTGCATTGAGAATGGGCTCAGTGCTGCAACATACTTCACATTTTCCAGAATATTTTCCCTAGGCAAACAGATAAACTTGTTTAAGAACCCTCCCTAGAGGTGTTTGCCTGCTCACAGGTACCAGTTTTAAATACACCAGAGGTTACTGACAAATTGCAGAAACTTTGTTTTAGACCGAAATAAAACATCCCTTTTAACAAAACAACCTGAAACAGTTAAAAACAGTGGTTTATTTAGGGCAGGAGTAGTGCCCTCTTTAACCCCTTACTTTTAAAACACATGCACTGCCCTGAAAGGAGGGGACTGAAGGGCACCATTTTGACTGCCTATGTGTGCAGATGGACGACCATTAGGAGTGGCTGCACCTGGGATATAGGGGCTTTTGGAATTCCACACACTCTTACAAAGTTTTTTAATTTAAATCTCAATGTTCTACATTGGAAAACTCATTTTTCAGGATAATTACCACATAAAATGTACACATCAAGAACTACACTTGCACCAAGCACTCAAGAAAAGTTCAGTATGTGTCAGTTCAGATTCCCGTATTTGCTGTATTGTTGTAGAATACTGAAGTTATTAACTTTTAAACATTAGTGAATAAGATTGATAAATATCTAAGTAGGTCTTCAATACACTTCCAACTCCCCACTTTACCAGCAGGAACTTGGGTAGTTTTACCAACAACTGCCCCACAGTATGGGTTTCTTCGGGTGTTTTAATTTCAAAAAATCATGAAAAAATGTAGCAAAATCATATATAACCAAAGCAACGTGTAACAGAGAAGATTAGCTCAACTCTTAGAAGTAAGGAAGCTTGGAAAATTATTTCTGTTTTTATTACACACCACATCATCCCTGCAAGAATTCAGTTTTCTACAAAAAGAGAGTATTTCTATTTGTAAAAAACAATCCTAAATAACATTTGTCTACTTCTATTGTCCTCATCACCTGGATTATAGCTTAAAAGTAAATCCATTTCAGAAGAGCATCAAATTCTGTGAGAACACCCTTCCTCCTTCCTCCTCCCTATGTCCTGAGTTTTCTGCTATAGTTGGATACACTGAATTTACTCTGTAATGCATAACTGTAGGTCAAGAGCCATCCCCCACAACATGTGTTTCTTTCCTATTGTTAGGATGGGCACCTATACCTATCCTCAGCATCACCAAATTGATGATTCAGAAGCTCTGAAGGAGGTGAAAGGGCTGTAGCATATGTAATGCTTCGCACTGACTGTCACAGATGTGCTGTTTTAAGAGCTCTTAAATACTGCTCTCAGCACCACCAACTAGTTCCCTGCAGTTGGTTCTGTGCAGCCATTGCTCCCTACCATGGTACATTAAAAATAACCAAACACCAACATGCAGTGTACTGCTATTAATTTATCAGCTTTCTACAGATTTCAGGACAAAAGACCTTCACAGTCTATAAAAAGAAGAGATCAGTGTGGGGAAAAAAAAAAAAAAAAAAAAGTTTGGGAAGGAATTTTGAAGCATGAATTCTCGCTTAACAACAAAAAAGATCTCTCACCCCCAAAAGACAGTTGTGGAAATATGTTCAGTGTCATTCCTTTACACAAACTGATTAATCTTCCTTCCCTAATGAGCTCCTTTTCGAGCCTAGGAGTAGCTGATGTGATTTAATTTTCACAAGTGTGACTCAGTGGAAAACTTGGAGCTTTCTTCCAAAATCTCCGACCACAAGGCTGCCCCAGTCAACAGCCACTGTACAACAGCTCTTTGGTCACACTTGCAGGGAACGTACGGACCATTTGCGAACACATGCTATCAAGCACAAAGGGCTGCCACAACTGATATTCAAATTCTAGAGGTTCAAAGCAAACATTTGCTCCAGCAGCCTCCCTACAAGCCGAGTGCACCATCTTCCCTCTCCAAAACTCCATACCTGCGTTCCATTTCTAACCTGGAAGCAAACACAGACCGCAAAAACAAAGCACGTGCAAAGGAAACGCTGTAACTCCTCGCAAAGATATCGAATCGCCATGCTCAGAGGCGATGCTAATTTTCTTAAAACAGCTTGTTTTCCTGAAAATCACAATCCATAGGAGATCATCCAAAGAAGCAGAGCGTTTCACACCGTGACACTTCAACATTTTCAAGTTAAAAATCAAGTGAAAAGCCATACCAGCCCAAATGGATGCGAGAAGTGCGCGTGCACACACGGATGCATACGTATGCCACGAAACTAGACCTCGGTTAGGATGATTTTTCCTTTTCTTACACAAAGCCAGAGGCGATTCTCCCAAGTGATGCTGTTACACAGCCAAGGTGTATACTTGTAAAAAAAAAAAAAAAAAAAAGCCCCTCGTTCGGCCAATTAAAACCTACAGTTATTTGCACCATTCTCAAAACCTTTTGGAACTGCTCAGAAGGTTTAAGCGCACAACAAGGGCCGCAATGCTGTTCAACAAACTCAGGTGTCCCCAATGACACTGAACTTATTTACAGTAAAAATAATGCACTTTGCAACTCCTACAGAAGAGCCACGAAACCGCGCTGCACACATAGGGTCTCCTCCCAGGGAGCTCACAGGTAGCACAGCAAGGTCAGGTTTTAATATAACAACGTGGGACTCCTCCATTCCTGCAACACCCACTCCAGAAAGAGCTCTCCAAAACACAGCCTTCTCATGAACACATCAAGAAAAGCCTCGTGACGCACAACAGAATCGCTTCGATCCAAACGAATCTGAGCGTTTCCTCCTGTTATCTATGGTTAATTTTTCAGACCAGGGCTGATTTGATACCTTCCCATTAAAAAAAAAAACAACCAACGAACCAGCCGTCTGCCATAGGCAGAGGCGCTGAGAACCATAGGAAAAGAGAAGCTGTCTCTTTAAAATGCCCTGATCCCACGTGGAACCAACATCAGCAGCACTTTCGCATTAACTTCAACGTGAGGCGAGATGAGGCATCCTCATTTCATATAAACACAACGAGGGGAGCGCAGAATGCCCGCCTGGTGGGACGCAGACAGGTGAAGGGACGTGGCAGGCAGGGCAGCAGGCAGAGCAGGAGGGGTGCCTGCCTGGAGCACCGAGCCTTCCCCGTGGAGCATTACCTCAGCCCCACACCGCTCCGCAGGATCCAGTTTAAAGAGAGGAGGGAGCCACCAGGAAAACTCGAGATTGAAAGGCAACGAAAACGCACTTCATAAACCGGAAAGGTTTACACTTTGCCTCACACATCCTAATTAGATCAGGAAAGTGACACTACAAAGGCACTGCATTCCGGTCCGAAAAAAAAAATATAAAAAGGACAGAAAAAGAAGGCAGAGAAAAGGAAAGGAGCCCCCACCTCCAAACCCAACCCCCCCAAAAACACCCGAAAAGCATTAAAAAGGGAAGTTATCCAGCAGCACATGCAGCATTTATCTTATCTGGGATCGCTGCGCATTGCCCCAAAGTTGTGCACTTTCTGCACTCCCATCTCCCCCTACCTCTGCCTCCCGAAAGGGATTTTCACGTTTCCCCATTGTCAGTGGCGAGTGAGAGGAGGCTTTTGCCTTCCCAAAGAATTCATCAACAAAAAAAAAATAATAAATATTAACTCCTTGCTCCCTGAAACCCGAAAACGGCCTCGGGAAGCCCCGGGTTTTATCCTGTCACCTCGAGGGGGAAAAGGAGGAGCAGCCCCGATTTTTAGGTATTTTTTGGCATTTTTTTCTGATTTTTATTTTGTTATATGCCTCAGTTCTCCCTCCATTTTGGTTGTTTATGATACTGACAACAAGCTGTCCCTGCTCTCTCTCTCTCTCTCTCCGGATCTCTCCTGCTTTCAGTTAGCGATCCCCCTCCCCAGCGCAGCCCGGCTCGGCGCTCCTCGGCTCCGCACTGTGCTCCCAACACACGCCGATGGGGCAGGGGAAGGCTCCCGGGCCACCCGGAGGGGAAGAGCGGGCAAATTCGTTGCTTTACCCCGGAAAAAAACCCCACTTTTGTCCAAAAAGCCGAGGGGAAGGGGGGGCGAGCGCCCCAAAGTCGCTCCGGATCCCCCCCAAAGCGGCGGCCGCCGGGGCCGGGGGACCCCCTCCGGGTAGCCGGGTCCGCGGGGGAAATTTCTGTGCGAAATTCGGCCGCTTTGAAGCGGGGGGCGAATTTATATTAATTTTTTCCCTCATTTTTCGGCACCGCCGCCTCTAATGTCTTCCGCTCCCTCTCGCCGCTCTCGCCGCTGTCACTGCCTTCGCAGCACAGGCTCCGCTCGGGCGAGGAGGGGAGGGGGCGGCCGCGCGGCTCCCGCTCCTGCCCCGGCCCCGGCCCCGGCGGGGGTCTGCGCCGGGCACCCCGCGCCCTCCCTCCCTCCCTCCCGCCGGCCCCGGGCAGCGCGCTGCCTCGCCCGCTCTCTCGCGAACCACCAGAGCGCCGCGGGGAGGGAGGGGAGGAGTGGAGGAAACTCCTGAGAGAGGTTTTGCCGAAAATCATCGCTTTCTCCCTCCGAGGGAGGAGGGCGGGGGGCAGCGCTCGCCTCCCCTCCCCTGTTTTTTCCCCCCTCCGGGGCGAGGGGGGGGGGGGGTCCGGCGCGGGGCGGCGGGGGCTGAGGGCGGCGGGGGGAGAAGGATGGACGCGGGGATGATTAACACCAACTTTTCCTCGCCGCTCGCCGCTCCTCGCTCCTCTCCCCCCTCCTTCTCCTCCTCCCCCTTCATAATTTAAATAACCCTGATATTTCCCTGCTAAACCCCGGCGCCTGCCCCCCAAACCCGCAGCAGACTCACCGCGGGAGCCTCAGCATCCCCTCTGCGCCCCGTTTCCACCCTTTACAGTGTTCTCCGATTTTTCTGTAATTTTTTCCCCATATTTCGGGCTGGACGCGGCGGGCCTGGAAATTGTTTGCTTTCCCGTCCTTCCAGCAGCCATTGTAGTGTATGCGCTGCGGTGCAGCCCAGCCTGCCGCACACGCCGCGCCCACACCGCCCGCCGCCCACACGCACCGCGGGTTGGACGCCTCCCCCCGTCACTCAGCGCCGCGGCCGCGCCCCGCCGCCGGCGCCTGCGGCCCGCGCCGCCCGCCCCGTTGGTGGAAGGAGGCGCCGCTCAAGACCGGGGCGGGCCCGCCGCCGCCGCCATTGGCCGCCCGGCCCCGCCACTCAGCGCCGCCGGGGCGTGGGCGGCGGCGGCGCTGGGCCGGGGGGAGCCGCGAGGCCGGGAGCGGGGTAGGCTGCGCCCGTACTTAAGCGCTCTGCCCGAGCCGCTGACGTCTTTCGAATTGGAGACGGGGCTGTCCCCCTCCCGCCTCGGGCTCCCGCGGACGCGGCCGGGGATGGAGGTGAGTGCCGCCGCCGGGCCGGGCGCCCGCCGCCCGCTCTCGGGGGCTCGCTCGTTTCCGCGGGCGACGGCCGAGCGGCGCCGGGGCCGGGCGGGCGGCGGCGGGGCCGGGCGCGGCGCTCCGCTCCGGCGGCAGGTGGGGCCGGGGCTGCCCGCGGGGCGGGGGGAGCGGGGCGCCGCGCTGCGGCCCTGCGGCACTGCAGCCCCGCCGCCGTTCGGGCCCCGCCGCCGCCCGCGCCCTCGGCGCCGTTCCGCGGCCCTGCGGCTCCGCGTAGCCTCCCGCCCGGCGCTACAGCGGTAAGGGCTGCGGGCTTTGCGTGCGAGCTTCGCCCCGCGGCTTGCGGCTTAATACGCCGCGTGCGTTTAAGAAAGTAGCGCGGAGCCCGTGGGGGGATATGCCGGTGGGCTGACGGAGCCTCAGGTTAAGGAGCGCCGGCGGCAGGCGGCTTTCTGCGCGGCGTGGCTCGTGACTGCCGGCGTGCTGGAACGTAGGAGCCCGGCGCGGGAGCTGCTGGCGGTGGCTGCGCTCGGAGCCGCAGCCCGCGCATAGCAGGGGATGGCGGCGTGGGGCGGCTTCCTGCCCGGCCGCCCTTCGGGCAGAGGCGGCGTTCCGGCGTGACCCGCCTGCCCTTCCCGGCTGAGAGCGCTTTGGAGAGGGGGCGAGGTGTACGTGCGGGGGAGCCCGACCTGAGTGCTTGTGAAGTGGGTACGGTGCGCTCCGCTGCCCCGTGCGGGAATGGGCTCCGGCGGTGTGGTCAAACCGAACGTGGTGACAGCGGTCTGGGTAGCGAGCAGCGGTGTCGGTGTGTCTGGGGCTAACGGTTACTCTTCCAGAGGAGTTCTAAGCTGAAGGCTCCAAACACTTTCAGACGTACTTGCTTTGGTAATGCTTGCAGTGGGATGATGCTGCGTAGAACAGCAGCATGTGTGCGGTTCCATTTCAGTCAGAAGTTTCTCACCCGAATCCTTTTGTGCTCACAAAAGTTAGCACTTGCCTAGCTTGTTTAAGGCACCTCAAATCTTCAGCAGTTCCGTGGGGAAAGCTGAAGGTGCTCCTGATGCTGTTTTCTAAAACAGCAGGCGCTGCTATGTGGAGTGCAGAAAATAATTCAAGTACCTTGTGAATACAGTTTCACAAGGGATGGAGATCTAAGACTTGCTCACATGGAATATCTTCCTTCTTCACCGAGTGAGAACCTTCATCTAAAGTACTACATGAGTTCATGACAGTGTTTGGTTTGTTGTTTTTTTTTTTAATTGATCTCAAGCAGAAGTGGATTTTCTCTGTAGACCTGTGCTTCTCAGTCACCAGTGTGAACAGAAAGAAGCTTAAGCTCAAACTGCAGCAGTGCCTCAAGGCTAAATAAGGTTGAGCAAGGATATCTGTACTTCAGTTTTTTGCAAAGGTGTTTCTTTCTCAGTCGTGTATTTCTGCTTGCATTGGCTCAAGTGAGCATTTGATCAAGTTAGTTTGTATTTCTGCTTAGAACTGTTCTATCTGGAACAAATACCTGCATGGCCACATTTGTGCCAGAGGCAATGCATGGGGAGCAGCAAGGGTCTGCTGCTCTTCTTGATGTCCTCGTCTTGGATCACTGTAGGTTATTGGCCCTGGAATCTCTTCAGCTTACAGTTCCTAGAGCCTGTGTCAAACTAGTGAATGGCTGAAAAATGTGATTCAAGCTGTCCTGTATGGTGTAGGGAAATCTGGTCCTCCTTACGATGGAGTGATTTCTCTTTGTTAATTGTCTGGTGCAGCAGGAGGCTGGGCACTTCTGTGCATGTGGAGATGCATGATGTGATCCAGCTAAGGACTAGGGACAGATCTGTTCCCCTCTTGTATTTGTTGAGGTTTCTCAAGTGTATTGGTTTGAAGAGTTTCCACGAAACTGTTTCTCCCAGATGTTTCCTTTCTCAATGTGGTAGTCTAGTAGAAGAGTGGCTCCCTTTGGTGGTTCTGAAGGAATTTATCTAGGTGCAAGCAGTCTTGGTGATAGGTTAAACTTGCCTGAGTGTCTTGTTGTTGGTGCTTTGGTATTTCACAAAAGGAGCTTACTTAAAAATACAAACCAAAAAAAAAAACCTGTAAGAAGAAACCAACCCACAAAACCTGTTTGTGTGCACTACTGAAGTCCTTTATTAGATGCTGAAGTTCAAACTTAGTACTCTGTCACTATTAAAAGCTGATACTTAACTCATTTCTTTTCTGTTTCTAGCCAGGGTACGAGTGTCTAGAATGCCCAAGTATGCACAGCAGCTTAGAGATCATGACAGAAATCCTTGCATAGCGGTAAGATCAAATTGGGATTTCTGTTTGTATGTTTCTAGGTCAAAATGCAAAAATAATTCCTCTAGAAATTGCATTATTGGGAGCACTCCTGCATCAGTAGTATACACTGAATGTTTCTTAGAGCCTGAAAGTGGGAAAGACTGAAAAGCACGCATAGTAAAGTACATATGAAATAACAGCAGTCTGTAGTTACTTATAAATGGGAGTAATACAACTTACTGCTTTATTGTTCTGTCCGTAAAATCCCAGTTAGACAAGCTTGGTGGATAATCTTAATATTCTTCTATGGGTTATACAATGGATCTCTGTAAACAACTATTTTGTGGACTTTCTTCTTACTATTTAAGGAATACTATGTTTGTTACAATCTCCAAATGAAGTAATTGCGTGGGGATTACTGATTATCTGTTTTGGTAGATGTTCCCTTTGATACAGTTCATTCATCTGAGAAGCTGTCTCCTATCTTCATAGATACTCTGAGACTTGTTAGAATTGTTAGACACTGAGTACAGTAACTTCTCTCAGCTCTGAAGCTTGTTTTTCCTATTAAAGGAAACAGATGCCTCTAGAAAATGTATGGATGACAACAACTATAAAAAGGATATGTGTACTGATTATTTTTTGAAGTACAAAAACTGCAGAAAATTCTGGGTAAGCAGGTTTCCTTAAGCACCATAGATTTTTTTCTAAATTTTACTACTTATCTTGTTCTGAGTGTATTTCTGACAGTGCTTTCTGAACTCTTTGTTCATAAGAATTGCTGTTCTTATGCTCTCATGAAAGTGCTAGATTCCTAGATATTTAGTGTGTGCTGCTAGGAGACTTAAACTTACTTTCTGAAATCGTGAGTCAGTGTTCTTGCAGTGTATTTCCCTCCAAGTTAGTCAGATATTTTTCTCAGTAAGTTGTTTTAAGTGCACGTGAAGAAAGTAAGACAAGTAAAGTAAGTAAAGAGAGGTAAGACAAGTTGATCTGTTTTTGTTGCTTTGGCTCATGTTTGCTTCAACCTAAGATAACTCTCAGGAAGAGTTCACTGTTTGGTGGTGATTTCATTTTCTTTTTTTCCTGTATTATGGTGGGAAAGGATCTTGAGGAACTGGGCACTTCTGTGCACATGGGTATGGGTGATACGATCCCATGCAGTTCAACTGTTCTCTGCTATCTTTAGTCCTTATGCCGCTGTAATAGTCTTTCAGCTTATACCTTTAAATACTTGTATAAACTTCAAAAAAAACCTGTTTACAGACAATTGCATAGTCGTCTGTGCCATGGGAATGCTGTAATGTGAAGCTGCAAGGTGAGCATCAGATAGCTTCAGTTAAATACTAGTAGTTTAGTTGTCAGCTAATCAGATCTAGAGTATCTGGCTCCTTGTATATAAGAGTACTTCTGTTGAAGGATCTTATTCAGTGGGAGCTCAGGGGCAGAGACTTTTGAGAAATGTCTTCTCATGCTTGCTTTCTTCTATTTTCAGCATGACATTATGATGCAAAGGAAAAGAAATGGTGTGAAACCGGAGATGCCCTCAGCAGAAGAGAGAAAGAAAATCTTGGAATCGGTAGAGAAGCCATACTGACTACAAACTTGCATTGTTTTACTGTTTTCCCTGTACGTATGAGGACTTGTCAGCAGCAGGTTGCTCTCTTGTAAACTGGACTTCACTGTTGCCATATCTTGGATTAAAGTAAGCTCCTAAATTTCAAAGCGTGTGAGCTTTCTAAGATAGGACTAGTTCTATTTGTGTTGTTTCTCATTGGTGTTTAGTGTCTCACTAGAAGACATGGGTACCAACACAGCTTGTCCAGACACCTTGGGAGTAGAGGCTAACATGGTGTGAAGTGCTAAATGCTGTGAAATGCTAAAGACTCCTAAGATTTGCAATTCTAAGTTCTAACTTTTCTAATAGTTGTAAGTATTAAAGGCTGAATATGTTTAGAAATACTAGTCCTTTACTAGTCTGTGCAGAGTCTCTTGTATGCAGCTATTCTGACTAATATTCTAAGCTTATCGTGGGTAGTCCTGTCACTGTTTTCATGAGTTGTTTTCAGTGTCCCTTCTTTAAATAACACTATTCATGAACTAAAATCCCAAATCCAACAAGCTGTCAGAAAACTTACAGCTCTTCATTGGTGTGAGCAGAGGTTGCTATAAATCAGATGTGCAGGCTTTGCTTGGTACAAGGTTAGACTGGTTGGTGAAGATGGAACTGAACTCATCTCTGCTGAATAGTACCTTTGGTGGATAGTAAATAGATACTTGGCTGTTGGAGGGGGTTGGGGACTCTGTAGGCATGTAAACATGCACTTGGAGTGACATAGCAGGTTTAACTATAGTACATCTATCTAAGACTCTGGACAGCTGAAGCCCTGGGTTTGGAAATGCTTACTCATACGAGACTACAAAGCTCAGTTTGATTAGGCTACTCCAGTCTTACTTAAGACTGATTCCTTATCTAAACTGAGCAACTATTAAATGTAATCAGATTGCTGTCTAGAAACACTTGTTTTCTTTACCTTCAGTATTTTCTGGTGTCCTGACTTAAAAAAAAAAATAAAAAATCACACCCTGTGGTAAAATGGAAAAACCACTGTCATGAGCTCAAGTTCCATATGAAAACCTTTTAAGACATACTGCGATTAAGTTGGCAGAACTCTGGCTGACCTCTCGGAGGATGGTGTAAAAGTGTTGTCTCTCTATTTAGACTGTTTTGGAAAGACTTCATAGCTTCCTGTTTTTCCCTCTGTCTGGCTTGTCTCATTGCTTTCCACTCAAGGCCTATTTCTATGTTAGCAGCAGTTTTATGCTATTTTCACCTTCCCCATTGCCACTTGACCGACTAGTAACTAATGGGATCTACTTTTCCTCCTGTCTTTCTGGCTGCTCTCCTATTATACCTGAGTTTTGAAGCGGGTTGATCGTGCCCTTTTTGTTACTGGAAAGAGTGTAACTCTATGCCTCTTGAGTGCGCAGTTCTCTGAGAATAGCTGTCTGGCCTCCAAACCATGTCATAAGTTCTCTTGTGTGTTCCTGGCAAGGGAAGTAGACCTTCTTCAGTGAAGATCATGAGATTCTTTATTTTGGATTATTTTGCCTCTACTTAAAATTCAAACTTTGCTGTCAGTGATTGTGTTTTTGTTTGGAGCAGAGGAGAAGCTTCCATACTAGATTCAGAGACTCTACCTTGCCCACCACTTGTAAGTTTTTTCAGTACCCTCCTGTTTAGCAGTTTTTTTCCAGTTTGGCAAAAATTTTTCTGTTTAATAGTTTGAACGTTTTTAGCCTGTTCCAATTCCAACATTTTTCTAGTAACTTTGTTCTTTCTCTGCTCTAATGATCTAGTTCTGCAATGACTTTCTAATACAGTTCTTCTTCCTGAAGATCCCGTGTTCTCCATCTGAGTGGAGAATTCCTTGCTTTCATTAGCTAGGCTTAATGGTGCTGCTTCCTCAGTGGCCATGCCTTTATTTAATCCTCCTGCTCTCTGAGTTTTGGCTAGCTGGCTGTCTTTTATTGCATCTCTGGACTTTTCTAGTCTTGCTGCTTTGCTTGTCTGAGTGTACCTTCTCTCCCACTTGGCACAAGTTTGTCATTTGGCACCTTTGCTGCATCTTTAGGCATGGTGTCTTTGCTCCTATGGCTTTAGTTACTATTCTAATGCTTGCAGTTTTCTTCTTGCTGCATGCCGGTTCTGGACTTGTACTTAAATCTGTTTTCTTTCATGAGTTCAAGTTTCTTAAATCTGTCTCACTTATCCTGAGATTTTTCTTTCAGGTGTGAGTGTAAGAATAGCCATACTCATAGTGGATTTTTACATTTCCACTTTTTTCTGCTAATGTTTCCTGGGGGAATTTCTGCTCTTTTCCTTATCTTAAAGGATGGTTGACGTGTGGCAGTTCAAGGTATCTGCTATACTGTGTCTAAAGAACTAGGACTCGAATTCAAAAAGTTAGAGGAAGAGATGTATTCTCTGCTGGAGCTATTTCACAGTGCAAAAATATGGGATTGCAGGGCAAGCTTAAAGCATGTGTAATGCAAGAGCAATTCTCTAGTATTAGACTTTCTGATCATCAGTGGACATACAAGGTAAGTTCCTTTCAGGCTTTATGGCAAGCCTGATCTTTTTTGATGAAGAAGTGGCAGCAATGTAAGTGGTGACCTTAAAATTTCGTTCAGGTAACAGTTACCTGTTGTGAGGGATGTTGCTTATTCAGTTGTGTATTGCACATGCTTTATTAAATTTCTTTTTAGAACAAATCTGGGGAAGCAAGAAGTTTTGTCGTAATGTAATGTAATCCATTAGTGAAGCTTGAGTCTTTGTTTTCTTCCATTCGCTTCAGGTTATTGTTCCTAGTTTCACTTCTGAGGCTGTGGAGTGGTAAATTATGATAGCAAAAAGCTGTTATTTATGAAACAATTTTTTGGTTAATTTTTGTAGCATGGTTAACTGTCTTTGGTTGTAAGCCGAAGGTAATGGTCTTTTGTGTCTGAGAGTTGATATTCTGCATATCAAACACTGAGGTAAGTTGTAGACTGCCAGACCTACTGGGCAGAAATAAATTGGGTTGGACTCCTTGCTTCACTAAAGCAAGCACACAATCTTCTGCATTAACACAGGAACAAAACATAAAGGACCAATGCAATTCATTTGGAAAAGAGAAGACTTTTTTTGTGGGTTTTGTTTACTAGTTTTAACTCCTAGTTTTTTGTGGTACAAAACTAAGTCTGGATGGTGGTGGTGAACTGTTTCATTTTTTTGTTTGACAGCTGGATGGTGCTGTTGTACAACAGAGACTGCATGAAAACAACATTGCTAACCACTGCTGTCTTTCTAGGTTTGTTAAGCCTCTTCCACAGATTTAAAACCTGAAATTCATTCAGGAGAAAGGAAGGCTGGATGTTGCCTCTATGCTATAAAGAGAAGAGGAGAGTGTGAGTCTAGAGTCAAATGCTGGAGATAGAAAGTTTGTGTATCCTGAGAAGCCTTCAAGTATGGTTCTCCAGAGTATCTTTTTTCCACTGCGGTCTCTTGCTCAGAGCTGAGCACTGAACCAGCAGTAGCTCTGGGCTTTCTGCCAGGCCCAGGTGAATGTCCAGATGTGTCTTTGTTTTACTGTCTTGTGGTTCCTGTAATCCTACAGTGCAAGACTACTGTGATGCTTTTTGTTCCCATGGTGGGTGTGACTTAGTGTACCTGTAAGTGTTAGTCATTTAGCTCCAGAGTCCCTAAAATCTTTGGGTTCAGTAGGTGAAGCTTTGATAGGCAGGTCATTGCATGTGCTGCAGCTCTGGGTGTTCTTGGTCTTCTCTGACTAGTTAAGTATGGAAAGTAATAGATCTGACTACTTCAGATATTTTTTAATATTGCTACCTGTAAGGTAGAAAACTGCAGAAGTACTACATTTACACCCACTAAATGCAATGGACTATTAAGGCTTCAGTATGTTTTTATCTGTCTCTATAGATAATTAAGACCCATCAGATTTTGTATAAATTCTCTCGCCATCCTTTAGGGTTCTATCTTGGTGCCTTCTTTGTCCAAATCCTTTTGTGAGTGACTGCAGTTCTAACACCTTCAATACAGGTGAAGTCTTTAAATCACATGATTACTTTGCACTTGATACTTGATGCTGAACTAAATGCAGCTAACCTGAAACTATTTTAAAATTAGCCTGCCTTCCCTCTTAGCATCTCATTGAATAATGTCAGCCTTTTTCCTTGCACTGGTGCAAATCCTGCCCTTACACTCCCATTTTCCTATGACTTCAGTTTTGTGGATTTTTTTCTCATGTACAATATTTCATCTCCTGACTCTTGCTTTCTTGCTTTTTATTAATCGATTTGCTTGTTATCTTGTCTTATAACTTCAGGATCAACATCTATGTATGCGGTGTCAAGTTTGTTGTGGAGGTATCATTCTACAGCAGTTTCTTCCTTGGCTGCCTTTTGCCAGTCTTCACTTTCACAACTGATTTCTGCTAACTCTGCCTGGAACATCTTTCCTGCTTACCTGTTTCTTACAACACTAGCTTCCCCTTCAGCCCCAAAACCATCCATCCATCAGCTCCATCCGTAGCTCGCATCCAGGGATTAAAAAGAAAGTCTTCCTCCAGCAGCAAACTCCAAGATGAGATGTCTGTCCATATGAAATGCTGACTGAACAGCTTTTCAGTTAGCAGTGAAAAAGTCAGGTTTTCTTAAGTTCTGATAGCGCTTCAAGTGCTTTTTGAGTCTGATTTGTTTTATGGTGGTGCTTTGTGTTTAATTTGGGCTGTCAGCTCCTTCAGCAGCAGTCTGTAGAATGCTGCATGCAGCTGTGGCACTGCAGAAACATAATACTGAAACTTCTGAGGCTGAGAACCACAACAGATAATTGTCTTTCAGATCTTGAAGTAACACAGTGGCTGACCTAGTCATTATTAACAGTTCCTTCCCTAGAAAATGTCTTCTGAAGGGATGTGAGGTCATTCGGTCGTAGAATCATAGACTATCCTGACCTGAGAGGGATTCACAAGGATCGTAGAGTCCGAACACTTTCTTCTTATGTTGTCTGTGGGAGTCGTTGCACTTTATTATATATTACTTTACAAAACCAAAGAAGTTGGAGTAGCATGAGTCTTCCATAAATAAGATGGGTTTCCTTTGGTGGTGGTTTTTAGAGTGAATAAAATCTTCATAGTCACTGGAGTTAGGCATATAGCTATTGTTTTCTAAAAACATCCTCTTAAAAATTAATTTTTAGAATTGTTGTCTTTATTTCTTTATATACAGTTTTCCACTTCTGCCAAGTTGACTTCCAATTTACTCCTAGATCATCACTGCCTGTAAAAGATTACTCGTATTCACAGTGCCTATTTCAGGGCTGTGCGAGGATGTAGTATACAATTTGAGCAGATTCCATCTGAAGCCCCAGTTCTAATCTATTTAATCTATTTCAGGAATTGTTCTACAATCTGCTGTTTATTTGAAACTCAGACCTAGTTGCTGAATTAACTTTTGTCATTGCTTTGCACATTGAAGTGCTGCTACCCTTGGACTACTGTTTTACTTACTTAGATAAGCAGCTGTACACTGGAAACATTTCCTGACAGTTAAGTGCCTTGGCAGTTTGCAGACTTGAAACAAGAATGAAAATCTCTAACTGCTTAATCTTTGCTACTTTTCAAGCAATTAGTTTTGGTTTCAGTATGAAAAACATGTTGCCTCCCTTTATTTCATCTGAGTTACTTCAATGGATACAAGCTATGGTCCACCTCCTGAAGCTACTATTAAAACAAACGCTTTCAGTTGATGCCAAATTTGTGTTTTACCTGTAAAATCTTTGTACCATTTTATGAGCACTACCACAGTTCCTTCTCTTTTATTTTTTTTACTGTACATTTCTTCTCTCTTAGTGAAGATACTCTTGTTTCTAACAGCTTCTGTAGCACAGAATTGTGTGCATCTTTTACTACCTGTGCTTTGTATCTCAACACTTAATATTCTTAACTTACACCTTCTCCACTACATTTTGTATTTTTTTTTCTTGAAGACTTTTCAATTCAGCCTTTACTTTCAGAGAGTGCTGTTAAATTCCTGTACGTCAGTACCTTCAAGGATGATGATGGTATTCTATTTTCTTAATGTTTCACATAACACTTTCTTGGCACAATACCTCACTCTGTGTGCCAGGGAATATTGATGTCATCCATTGTCCTGTAAAATAAGATTAATGGCTCTCAATTATTCCAAAACACCATTCTGTGCATGCTATGGATCAGCAATTTAAAGTAAAAAGTAGCCGACCAATCAACAACAAAATTCAGTGCTCTATTTATTCTTACTTGAAGTGAAGAATACAAAACATTTTAACTGCTTTTCAGTAGAAGCAGTTAAACATCACCCAACATTCATGTTCAAGAAATAAAAAGCCTCCAAACTACGTATTTCAGAATCTTGGGGGTCAAGGATCAGATTTTTGTTGTATGTACTTAAAATTGAACTATTGTCTATCAAATTTCAGTGTTACATGTACAGATAATTGTGAGCCATGTTATATCAGTGAGATGTAAATTGAAAACATAATTATGTTTCAGAGTTGTTCCAAAATAGACCATAATTTCAAAGTAAGTAAGAAGGTCCTTAATAACAAACAAGAAAGCTTATGCTCAAGATAAAAAAGGAATACTAAATGTCCTGAAAGGAAATAAGATACTTGTAAGATGATATTAGACTAATAGTAGAAATAGGTTGATATCTCAAGCTTATGAATGATCATAAGCCTGTGAAAGAATTCCTTGCAGTTTGGACTGCTGAGCAGCTCTTGGCCATGTGTAACTGTTTAAGTGGACAAGGCTGCACGTGAGAACTTGGGTGGCAGGAACTCTGGTATCTTCTGCTGATTTAGATCATGGAATTATACAGTCTTTTGAGTTGGAAGGGACCTCTAAAGGTCATCTGGCCAACTTCCCTGCAGTGAGCAGGGATACCTACACTGCATCAGTTTGCTCAGATCCTCATCCAACCTAACCTTGCGTATCCCCCAGGATGGGGCTTCTGTTTCGCTGAGCAATCTGTGCCAGTGGAGTGGAATTGAACCAAATTGCTGCACTGGAGTATTTTAGTAACACAGTGCTTGCTTCAATGCATGGGAAGTAGTGAAGGGGTAAAGGGGTTTGGGAAAAGCCCCTTTAGGTAAAGTGTGCTTTGTGAAATTGCCATTTCTTGTTTTGTCAGCCTTCAGTGCTTCAACTCTAAGTTTCCTGGTGGCTGATGGGTTCAAAC
Organism: Phasianus colchicus; assembly: GCF_987193195.1. Classification (NCBI taxonomy): domain Eukaryota; kingdom Metazoa; phylum Chordata; class Aves; order Galliformes; family Phasianidae; genus Phasianus; species Phasianus colchicus. The sequence continues at coordinate 57,309,943 of NC_143438.1, forward strand.
AGACTTACTGGCTCCAAACAATGCTGTGTTTTAGTTCTTTTCTACTTGACTGGCAAAAGCAACTCCTTCAGTAGATTAAAGATGATGGTTAGCGTACGATTCTGGGCTGGCTACTCCTGTACAGAATGGAAGAAGCTTTTGTCTCTTTAAATTTAAACTGTAAATTCCTAAGGGTGTGCATGCTTATTGGCTATCTATAGACAGTTGGAGCCTGTGAGTAGCCAGTGCTTTGAATCATAATCATTAAGGTTGGAAGAGACATTTAAGATCATCTAGTCCAACCGTCAACTTGCTGCTGCTGCCATGCCCACTAACCATGTCCTTCAGTGTTACATCTATGCATTTCTTGGACACCCCAGCAATGGGGACTCATCTGCAGCCCATTCCAATGCCTTACCACTCTTTTGAGAACTTTTTCCTAGTATCTGGAGCATCAGAAGTGCCCAGAGAATGACGTTGCAGTGCATCCTTTCATACTGACAGTGCAAATGGGATGGGTGTTTACTGAGTAAGCTTGTCACTGGTCCAGTCCAGAGGAGTGCCTGTGAGGTCTGCTGATGTGGGAATGAGAGGGAGGACATTTTCTTTTTTCAGGGTGTTAGGTGATGCCAGAATCTGCAGTGATGCCCTTCAGCAGCTGTCTTTCAATCCCTCGTTGCTGCCCTTCAGTTAGTCACTATCCATATTTTAGAAGTACTTTTCAGCTTTCTGCCCTCTAAATTTTAATGCTCAAAACCCTGAGAATAAATTATGTTAATAAATACCTTAACACCTCAGCTCTTTTAGGGCTTCTGTGGGACAAGAGGAGTTTACAGTGTGCTTCTGTGTTCTGTAGTGTGGGGAAATCTAGCCAGGAGCTAGTGGGGAGTCAGTATCTCTCTGCCTTCCCTAATTGGCAGCCACAGGAGATCAGGCTCCTGGACAAGATGTTGTGAAGCCAACTGTGGGTACTTGCAGGTGATCCCTGTTTTGGGCACAGCAATTCTGTTTGACCCAATTGGTACAGGTTTGTGCTGGTCTGGAAATGCAGGCTGGTTGTTCCCGTGTGCTGGTGAGGGCACTTTCTGCTAGTCTTATGAGGAGTGGCTGAGGGAGCTGGGATTGTTTAGTCTGGAGAAGAGGAGGCTCAGGGGAGACCTCATTGCACTCTACAACTTCCTGAAGGGAGGTTGTGATGAGGAGGGGTTTGGCCTCTTCTCCCAGGCAACAAACAGGACGTGGGGAAATGGCCGCAAGTTGTACCAGTGGAGGTTTAGGTTAGACATGAGGAAAAACTTTGACTCTCAGAGTGTGGTCATGCACTGGAATGGCTGCCCAGAGAGGTGGTGGAGTCACTGTCCCTGGCAGCATTCAAGAGGTGTCTGGATGAGGAGCTATGAGATATGGTTTAGTGCTTGTGGTAGCAGTGGTAATGGGAGGACGGTTGGACTAAATGATCTTGTCCTTCCTAGCCTTGTGATTCTATGAACTCGGCATATGTATAATGGTGGCAAGCAGACATCAGTTTCTAAAATCAGAGTAATTTGCTAACTGAAATGTTACAATGTCTTCACTTATGGTTTTCTTTGCAATCCTCTATTAGGTATAGATAAGGTGCTCACTTGCAGGGAGGATGATTTTATGCATGTGTATTTTCCTTGTGATGTATCTGCAGCTCAGCATTCACATTTCTGGAAGAGAGAAACAGAAGCTGCTGTTCAGTCAGGGATTGATGCTTCTGACATTGGCAGCTTGCAGGTGCTCTTCTGTGAGCCTTTAGAAGGATGCTCAACATGTGGCATTGCAAGAACAGTTTCAGCGAACTTTAGGTAAGCAAATTGACCTAATTTAATAAACCACTTTTCGTCAAGTGAGATTGAGCCAAATCAAGTGCTTTGCCAAGAATGTATTTTTACTAGCATGGTACAATTGGTTGCTTATTAAGCAACCTGTGTTCACAGTGTGTGGTGGGGGCAGGAGCAGAGCTGTGGCCTTGGGGTTTCCCACCCAGAGAGGGTATGCTGGGGAGGGAGGGGGGGCAGCTCCAGGCTTCCTGCACTGGGTTTTGTGTGGAACTGGGCACTTCAAAATAAATTAAAATGCTATCTCGCTGTTTTTTAAACTATGTTTGTATTTTAATTTTCATTTCTTTTAGCAGTATTACCCCTATTGTATCTCAACAGAGACATCTCAATCATCATATCTGTAATGAATTTATTGGAAGGCATCTCTGTTCTTATTCTAATGTATTGTGCTAGCGGACTAGATCATCTTTAGAGCTCTTTTCCAGCCTTAATGATTCTGCCTCTAATGATCAGCTTTGCCATTAAGTGAAAATGTCTACCTCTGGCCCTCCAGCACAGCTGCAGTACTTTTTGATTCAGGGGAGATGCTAATAGGAAACCCAAGTAGTATTTTTCTACTCCTGACAGGCAGCTTATATAAAGGGTACTCTTCTTTCTCAGGTACTATAAAAACCAGACCCTCAAGACACTTATTTGTCAGTGTTCAGTGAATGCATATGATTGTGTGCTGGTTTCCTCTCTGTCAAGGCAATCACATTTCAGTTCTCAAGATGAAGCATTTTTTCCCCTCTTCTTTGAGACCTGTTTAAACTATTTGGATGTTATTAAACTTAGTATCATTTATAAGGATAATTCAAGCCAACAGGATACTGAATGGAAAAATAGAATAGCTTGAGAGTATTTGCAGATTTTACAACAGTGTATTTTGTTTTAAAATTTTGTTTTTATTAAATAATATCTTAAAAAAAAAAATCTTCCAGAAAACAATGCTATTGCCAATCTAAAATCAGACTTCTTTAGTTAAAAAAAAAAAAAAGCATATATCTAGGCCAAAGCTCCTCCACTTTTTTTGAATATCACTTAGAAGTTCTCTTGCACTGGAGGTAGTAGAGCTCCCAAGTCTGCATGTGGAGTCTGTGCCTCAGTCACAGCTGTTGTGTGTGGGCAGGGAAGGTGCAGTCTGTGCCCTGTTCTGTAGGCCTGGGGCATCCCCAGTGCTGCCACTGACTCTTGAATTTGTAGCTCCAGACACACCTGCTGCACTTCAGATGAGATTCTCAGAAGGGAAAGCTGTGCTCTCAGGCAGTTTCTTTCCTATGAGTGTTGGGCTCTTAGCATATCTCAGGCTGTGGTTGTAGTATGGAGGTGCACAGCTGTTTGATCTGTCTCCATATCCTGACATTCACCTCTTGATATCACACTGGATGCTTGTATGCTTTCATTAGCTTCCTCTAGAACCTGCATCACGTACTCAGTTCCCAGCTCTTCCTCCTGTCTGGGGAAGCAGAGGCAGAAAGGAAAGACTGTGGGATTATCTTGCATCCATTCATGCACCCTTATAGAATCCTGGAGCCTCATTCTTATCCATTCCCTTGTCCTGAGGGTAGACTGCAGTCTGTCTTTTGAGAGAACAAACTTGTCCACTTGCTCACCCCAACTTATGGCAGAAATTCCACCCAGCCCCATGTCGGGGTGGAACTGCAATGGATGGTTCCCTACAATGGAAACAACAGATCAAAGTAGTATTCAAGACATATTTTGACTGTAACCAAGTGTTCTAAAGTATTACTTTGTTTATGAATTTGGCTTTCTTCCACTGTGGGTTAATGAATAATCCACTGTGTACATTTATCTTGCAGCATTTTGTGTTTGATTATTAGTTGTACTGTAAGGAAAGGAACTTATTTTTATATTAGTTGATAGTGATAATATATATATATAAAGTTGCAGCTCAGATCTGGAAACAAAGTGTTGTACTGAGAGCTAAATTGGACAGCTGAGCTATTGAACAGCTTCCTGTTGCCAAGTGGAGATCTTGCCCTTTTCACCAATCCTTTTGCCTTTGCATAGATGCACCTTCAGCCATATGCTAGTTCTCACGCTTGTGGGCTCCTTCACTTGATTAGAACTGCTAACCCTGCAGCTTAAGGAGAACAGTTCTGGTAGGGTTAATGCTGGTTTTATGTAATTTTGCACTTAAAGTGATTGTGCAAGTGCTGGAACACGTGAGCTGCAGGCACTGCACAGCGTCTGCTTTGCAGTGGATCATCTGTGTTTGTTGCCCTTCTATTACAAACTCTTGCGCCAAGAGACCTCCCGTACAAGCTTGGATTATCACCAGTGAAATTGATGAGTCAAGACTGCAACAGTCATATCCTTTGTGGCTCACCAAAAAGCCCTCTCACACCAAAAGACTCCAACTGCATGACACTGGGTTCCATTCCAGTTTTCCCATCTAATTGTTTGACATCTTACCAACAATAGTCTGGAAAAAAAAAAAAAAACCTGAGAAACCAATCTTCTGAGTATTGCTTCCTGTTTTCTGAAGCTGAATGCTGAACAACAGTTTGTGTAATGATGATGAACTGCTAAATATAATTAAGTCTTATTCCCTGTAGTCCTTGTAATAAAAATTGTAAACAATATTTTGCAAATAAAGCTGTAGGCCCACAGGCTGTCACTTCCAGATGGCATGAATTAGTAGAGGAAGATTTGTTGTGCTTCCTTTCCCCAGCAATCCACCCCTCCCCTGGTTTGGGATGTGCTAGCCCTGGCCAGGGATGACTCAGCTGCTGGTTAATCACCTGCTGAAGTGCTAAAAGTGATAGATTGGCTCTGCTTCCTCAAGAAATGGTGAGCTGTCAAGGCTGACCAGCAAAAAAATGTTCTGCAGCTAGGAGGGTTCCCCTGCCATCCTATTTAGAGTCATTGCAATTAAGGTTTGCTGCTATCATCTGCACAGATTTTGCTGTGACTTCAACCATCTGTTTTGAGATCTTCTTTAATAAACAGTTCCTTGTGCACAAGTGGTCCATACAGGGGACTTCTCACTGGCATCTAGAGAAATACTGGTCAGGGATGTTTCACTGTTTTCCAGTTGGTAACGTGGAAAGTAATAGAATATTTCCACCCAGCGAGATTGTCTCCCAAAAGAGGTCACATGTAGAAGAGTGTTCTGTAATCTTGAAGTTTCAAATAGCTGTTTTCCAGATTGTTGATGGTAGAGAGAAGAAAAAAAAATACAAGCCATATGGAAAACTTTACCAGCCTCTGTTCCCCCATAGGGACTGCACATGTCCAATCAGCTGTCAGGAAAAAAGCATGGAGAACCTATTGTCATGATTTGACAAATCTTAGTGTCCTTTGTAAACAAACAGACTTTGTGAGACATACAAACCAAACCCAGTTTACCACGGTAAGTTTTAACTAATGCAGTCCAACTGCCTTCTTTTAGACTCTTCCTTTCAGTGTTGATACCTTCTTTCTCCAGATGCCAGAAGAAAAGTGTAAGCCTGTTGTCAGCAGCAGTAACAGCAGCTGCCCTGCTGACAAGCGAGCAAGCACTGAGAAAAGATCATCTCCGAGCCACTGTTGTGAACTTTGACAACATACAGTGTGTTTCCTTCTCCACCTAATGTGGTGCAGATCTGTACTGCTTAGCCTAACCAGTGATGGTTCCTTCAGTACCTGAAGAAAATATTATCACAGTTACCCTCAGAGGATCACTGTCAAGAGGACAGAATCTACTACATGCAGAGGGAAAAGCTAAGCTTTTTCTACATTTGCAAATACTTGCTGGATGTTGTTTACTTTGGCCTCTGTTGTATAGTTTAGTAGATTCTGGGGGACTGACTCCATCCTCAAGAGAAGCCCATTTTCAGCTCTCTTCCCTCCCACATGGATAGCAGCAGCAGTATCTCAGCCTCTCTTCACCCTTGCCCAATAGATTTTTCTCATCTTCATTGTTGGGGTCTTCTTAGACAAAATCCTCCAGCAAGCCCCTGACAACACTTTGCTGGCTAAATTCTCAGTCCTGGAGGGCAGAGAAAAACAATGCCAAAAAGGATTATTTGAAGTTATGAGTCTGTGTAACTTCTCATTGTAGCAATGCTATTGCAGCAAAGGTTCATCACTTGGCAGGATCAATCCAAATGAACAAGTGCACAATTCTCTCTGTTCTTGTTTTTAGAACAAGTGTGATTTGTTATTAAAATTTTTGTGTAGGAAAGTCCAAGCATATGGCACAATTCCAAGCCAGGTTTGCTCATCTAACCATGCTTGCTGTCTCTCATAAGCCTTCAGAGTCATCTTTTGATAAGCACATTGTTTGCAGAACATATCTGAGATTTATTCAAAGATATTCTTTCACATATTTTTCCATGAACATCCCACATCTTCAACATTAAACTGTATTTGTCTGCTTTAGTAGTTGTTGGACCTGATGATTCTTGGAATTCTTACCTGCAGAGGTAATATTCAGAATGTCACCACACGCAAAATGCAGATATCCAGATACTTGCAGAAAAAAGCAAGGGCACAACGTATGTCTCTAAATGGTATATAATCCTGTGTACTTTAAGTCCCTCAGTGGGAAGCCACTGCTAAGTTATGATCTTTATTGGATCACAGCAGATACAAATCATAAGAGCCAAACAAGTGTTATCAACACCGTACTGACTGTGACTATGATTTGCCTTTTTTATTATTATTTCTACCTCAAATTCATTTTCAAACCATCAGTCACAATTGCCAGTAGTCTCCAGACTGATGAAGTTAACCATTTAGCATTCTATTAACTTCATCTTAAAATCAGGCACAGTGTACATGTATGTAGACTTACAAGTTTTTGTTTCCTTTAAGAAAATTTATTTTGTGGAACAACCTTATTCTTTATGGGAATTTAAAAATCAATTCATTCTGCTAATCTTCTTTAAAATATCCAAGCTAGCAGCAGTTGATTTATAGCAATTCTTTTCTCTATGCAGACAAAACACAAAGGTTGTTAATATTTTCCAGCCAAGTTTCCTTGTATTCCAACTTGGGAGTGGTAACAGGAGGAGAGCCAAGGAATTTCCAGAAATCTTGAAGTGCTAGTAAGTCATTACTGACACAGTGCCATGAACAGTTGGTTGAAGGAACTTAGATGTAGGATAAAGAAAGTTAGATGCAGGGTAAAGTAAGAGGATAACTCTGCCTTTGATTAGCAGTTGTTATCAGTGCATCCCACCAGAAATAAAAGCTTTCTTACACGGAGGGGAAAGAAAGGTAGCTACTTCTGTAATTACAGACTAACTTAACCTTTCAGCATTCTCTGCCCTCAAATGGTCTCTGCAATGAACCATTTAAGCTACTGCCCCTTCTGAGACTCTTCGCCACCTCAAGTCATTGGTTTAGGTTACAGTTGTTTTACAATTTAGTGATTGTAGTTTTATTGGTGTGAAAATGTTATCTAAAAATATTTGTAGATGTTTACCATCTAGAGACTGGTCCTGTGGCAAAGGGTAACTTATAAGGCAGATTACGTGGAAAGCATGAATACAAAGCCCTGATAGCTGCAGATTTTCTTCAGTGAGCCCACTCAAAAGCTCTCATGGTTCACACTTGGGAATGTAAGCATGGGATTCTTCAGGATCATTCCCTGGATTTCAAAGTGGCTGAATCAGATACTTCAAAATTGTGAAGAAAGCTCATATTTGGTTGATAAAAGCATGGCTCATTGTTCTGTTACATCTCCTTCAAAATCCTCGGCCAAGGAATGGTGTGATTCCTGAACATCTCTCATTGCTCGTTCCCTTGATCTACATGTAATTTTAGTGTTCTTTTTGGTATTAAGAGAACACTATCAAAAGGAGAAAAATGCAGAGGTCCATCTGACTAAGGTGGAGAATGTGTAAATATTCATGGTAAGGCTTGTGATTTTATATTCTGAAATACTGTAAAAGTGTGTATACAAGAGAGCATGGGACAGGACCGTTGCTACAGATGATGATCACTTCTACACCCATGCTCTACCTGCTTCAAGTATTCCCTTCACACTCTCACTTGTATTACACACAAGTATTACACAGTACTTGCATATAGTATAATACTTGTGCTACATTCACTCTGTATTACAGAATAACATACTCATGTGGTGACTGTCTCTATCTTTAGAGATGTAAGCCATATTGAAAACACAGGACATCACAATTTCCAGTCAGCTATGTTAATCTTGCTCTCTTTTTTTCAAACAAGTGCTCATCTTAATTGTTTAAGAAGGAATTTACTCAGAAACCTACAGATAAATGACACCTGAGTATGAATTAACACTCAAGCACATCATACACACCAACTTTTTTTTTCCCCACAAGTTGCAGATGCTATTCTTGTCACTACAGAATCACATGAATAACCTTGTATCAGATGCAGGTAATCTTAGCCTTAAGTTCAAGTGTAATCATATTCACATTTACGTGGAACAAATCCATAACTGTACAGTGTTATCTATACCAAAGAAACACAAGTACAGCTTAGACAAACTTCAGGCTGAAAAACATTCAGTGCATTACCTGAAGCTCAGCATGGTTTTTTTTTTAGTACTTACAATTTTTGTGTGTGTGTGAAATTAACTTGGCGTTCATTTTTTAGGGAGTTGTAACACAGAAGATTTCAATTTGGTGCCTTACTCTCATGCTGTTACAGGCTGACTCAATGCCAAAGCAGAGAAATCACATTATATCCTGAAGGAAATAATTCAAGCACCTCACCTGGCAATTCTGCTGATATTTGTTCCTTCTGGATACACAGCCTTTACTTGGAACTGTCGGCTCTCGCCCAAATTGTTAGTTAGGAGCTTCCCAAAACACAGGTATGCTGTTTTACAATAACTGTAGCATAACTGGAATCAGATGTGCAATTTAACTGTACATGATGCATTGCCTCAGGGACAACCATTAACATGCCAGAAATATACAGACAGATCAGTAAGTAATGCAATGAGTATTTGTTAAAATTAATCTAGGGAAGACCCACCTTGTTAGCTCTCCACCGGGATTTCCCACTTCCAGGCAGTACTCTGAAGACCGCACACACAGATGCCTCAGCTATCATATCTCACCATGTTAATTTCTGAGCAAGCTTCTTTTAGTTTGCACTTAATGCAAATTCACCCCAATGGAACTGCACCATCACCAGGGTTTCACCACCTATATAATAGCACTGACATTTACAGTGCCAACAGACAAAGTTTGCTATGCAAGAACCTTGGTTGTTGCTGCTAGCTGTATCTGCTGACAGAGGTCTCCTATCCTGCCTTGCAGCAGGACAACAGACATGGCTGTCTTCCAAAGATCAACTGCCAGAGGCTACCAGAAAAAAGGTACCTGCTTGGTTCCTTCCTAAAATGAGAACAGACTGTGAAGACCAGCTTCCATACAGCTGTGTATTGCTCTTGGAAATGATTACCAAATTCACAAAATAAGTAATAACACAGCCTATATCTCAGCTGTTAGCTTTTTATTTTCTCCTGTCTCATTCTCAGAATCAAGTCAGCACCAAGGAAAATGGTGTTCTCCATGCTTTGAAGCATTAGTGAGTAGTAAGATCTTTGCTACCACAAGAATATGAACTTGCACATAGGAAAGTAGCAGCAGGTAACACAACACCATATCCTGAACTGTCTTTGAGTTACTGTATCAATGACTGTCAAGCCAACTATGCCATCCCAGTCAACTTTGTTCTAATGCAGTGACTGAGGTCCCACCCAGCATTAAGAGTTTCAAACAGTAGTCATAGAAACAGTAAACTCTTTGTGGGAGTTGCCTGATGTGTTTCAAAAGGCAGCTCTATGCTGTTGTTAGATACGATACTGTCACAACTAAGATGCTTTTCCATTTCATGTTCTACCTTCTGGCTTGGGTCTCACAGAGATCTTTCTGTGAGGACTTTCCTTGCTGGGTGCAGGAGGAAAGAGCACTTCTTGGCATCAGGAACATAAAACCATCATCTTGCTGGAAGAGAACATCTGTGATCTTAAGTTCATATGGTAGCTAAAGATACAAGCACATACCTCATACCTTCTCCCAAACATGGAAAAAGTCTCTCTTGACCACCAAGACACATCTTTACATACCTGCCATGCTGTCTCATTAGATATGTTTGGTATTTATGGAGGTCAAATCACCAACAGGACAGGATGTTATCTTCCAGTCACACAAAGCAACCATCACACCTGTGCTAGTACTCTGAACACTTGAGCAATAAAGATCCTGTGTTGTTTTGCAATAAAGCTTGTTTACTTCTTGCTACTGTTCAAGCCTGAGATGAAGAAAGCCTGTGTTCAGAAATGTAAGAGGTGAACTCCAGTTGCCTAGATCACTATGATGATATCCATTTCTTCCAGCTGTGCAAACAGGTTATAGGGCCATCATTTTCCATTTTAAAACAAATACAGAACAGGAGCTTAGTTTTACGTCAGCAAGCAGACTGAACTGATTTGTCAGATCCTCATCTCTAAAATGCAAACCTAGACTATGAGATGGCTTGAGAAGCTGTTTACACCTACATCTACTCTGTCCGAGTCAATTTGCTCTCAGGAATAATCCTGCTTAAAGAAATTGCTAGTTAAATGTACCAAGAATAGAAAAAAAACACAAAATGCTTTTTTTCTTGGTAGCTAAATTAATTTTAATCGTGCAGCTGAAGTAGTTTCAGTTTCTGGACAAGAGTCTTGCTTATGTGATCAATACAACTGTTACTACTGCCTCAGCTCCACTCCAGATGGCTCTTCCCTTCAGAGTTTTTAAATAGCTATACCAGACTTTTCTTAATGGCAGCCAGTGAAAGGACAAGAGGTAATGGACAAAAATTGGAGAAAAAAAAAGAAACCATACATTCCACGTAAGTTTTTTTTTAAACTATGTGTAGTCACATGCACTGCAACAGGCCATCCGACAGTGGTTGTAGAGTCTATTGGAGTATGGAGACAGTATTGAGCAACTCACTGATTGACCTTCCTTTAAGTATAGCTACCTTTCAAACTCAGTGATTTTGTAAAATCCTTATGAGACATTCTTCTCCAACACATTCCTAGGAAAGATCCTCCACGTTAAGAGGAAAAATGGACGCTGTTAACATAAGGAGGTGAGGAGCCTGCAAGACATGCATACACCACACGGGTAAATTGGTGATTGACTTTATTACTAGCAAATAGAGCTATGTACACATGACAGAATTTATAGGCATGTATTTTCTAATTAATAACTTCAGCTTCCTGAATTGAACTGCAAACTGAGCAGAATTTCTGAAACAGAAGATCTGAGAGAACAGCTGAGACAAATTTTCTTCATCAGTCTGAATTCTACCTCTCAGCAATCCATCATAACCGTAAAGCTACTTCTAACATTCTTGTTTGACCCTGTGTTTCTTGCTCATGATTAGCAAAATAGTTCAACTTAAACTCTTCTCAGTCAGTAAAAACATCATTAATTATAGGCAAGAAAAATGACAGTAGTTTCTAGGCCATCATGGGAAAACAATTATTATTATTATTTTTTTTTTATTTCACAGAATTGTAGGGGTTGGAAGGGACCTCTAGAGATCCTTGAGTCCAACCCCCAATCACCCCTTTCTCCATGCTGTCTGCAATTAATTTCATGCTAAAGCACGTTATAGTCTTAGTTTGTAGGCATTGCCAATGGAATACTGTGACATGAGACTGGTTTAACCAGCATATATATAAGTAGCATAATATATAACCTTCCTTTTTCTTGTTTTGGGTCTAATGAAAGTCAAGTGGGGGGGGGGCTTTAAGTGGTCATTGTCAAAAAGGAAGGCCTCCCCCACAGCATACCTGAGGATAGTCCTAAGAGTAAATGCAAATAAAACAAGTCTCTGTAGATAGAAGACAGCCTGCTCCCCAATTCAGGAGCAAAACATTCTGCTGTTACTCAAGCTATCGTTCTAGTGATCCTATTCACTGTTCACACACCATCATTCCTTTCTGAAACAGTCCTAGGAGAAGCCCCAGTTACACCATGTAATACCTTTGGCTTTAGTAGCAAAGGTATTTCTGTTGTCTTACTTGGCAAGATGTTTGACATCCCATCTCTACTAGTGGTGTAATGCTTTGTAACTACAATATCTACACAGGAGATTAAAAGTTAAAATTGTTCCTAAAATATTGCACTCATAAGATATTAAGATTTCATTGCAAAGTTGCAGGCATAGTATTAGCTTTTAAAATAAATTAGACAAGAAGTCAATTAGCAGCACAAATGTCATTTACATTCTTTTGTTCCCCAAGACATCCATTGTCACACCCGTGAGACCTGAGATCATCTCCCCCCAAACTGCTAATTATTGGTTTGTGAAGCAGAATTATATTTAAGGCATTATAACAGATATTACCAAAGGAATGCATTTCAATTTTCCTACTTCCATAATGAGGGAAAAAGAAAACAGTTCGTTGGATTAAAAAAAAAAAGCTCACATGAAAGCTGTTGATTAAGAGCTAATTAAAAATCAATTTCTTTAAAAATGTTATTAAGTAGAAGTGAGGCACCTTAAGTTCACAGCTGCTAGAGAAGCAGACCTTTCCCACCACCACCTTTAACAAGGTCTGCTATTCAGTTGCTGAGTTTTGTGCAATTTTCAGTCCTTCTTCGCGCGACCTTTGAAGCTATCCATGAAATGGAGGGCTCCAGCAAAGTCCGCAAGGAGAATGCCTACTTTCACTGGTAGGATACTGCAAGGTAGAAGAAACAGATCTCAGAAGATTTTTGTAGTTTATACAGAAATCACAGAAGTCACTTCACATGGCTACTACTCACAAAGAAATTATAATCTCTTACATAGTTCCACCAGTGCTCACAAAATACTGGTTATGCTCATTTTGCTGCCTTACTTCATTACCTTAGATCAGTTCACCAGCCTGGCTTGCAAGAGATAGATATGCCCTAATGCTGGGGCAAAGATTCTAGTGATGCATTTCCCGAGGAGCAGGCCCAGTTTCTACAGCCCACAGTAACACTGCACCCTAGCAGAGGCAGCAAGCCAGTCACACATTTCTGACATCATTTTGTGTAGAACCAACCCATAGAAACTAAGAAAACTCCAGAAATGTACAGAATTGAATGAGCATTCACGCTGTACAGGAGTAGTCCAGTTTGTGTTTTTAGTCAAAACATTTTCAGCTTAGAAAAAAGAGCGAGGTAAAGAAGGAAGAACACAACTTACTTTTTCAAAGCAAAGAAGAAATACAAACTGCGTGGTAGTACCAAAATTGCTTGGTCTCGTCGAATAGCAGTCATTATCTTTTCAGCCACATAGTCTGGGTCTAAAATGGGGAGCAGAAGCGGCCACCTAGAAGGGAAGATGTTTATTTTAATACAGCTTTCTTTAGATTGACATTTTACTCAAGGTATCAATTTTTGCAGATAATTAAAAGAGAAATACCATAAATCATCTGAACCAGCAAACCTTTGTTATGTTAGCCTAATGAGGGAAAGTGGTTGTTGTTATTTTTTCTTTGTGTCTCAAGAGAGAGCCATGTATTAAGACACTCTAGGCTTTTATCTGGCACCTGAATTTTGTAATTTTATAAGTGTACTGAGCAGAGCTACGCAGTGACTTCAGGAGGTGAATGAAGGAAACCAGACAGGACAACAGAAGCATTTGACTTCCACAAAGGAATGAAATAGAGGGAAGGACATCAATTACATTTCAGCTTAAATGAATACTAACATACTGAAAGTTTTGCCACGTACATTGCCTAGTCACTAGATAGGATACCATCTTTGAGAGGCCCTAAAACAACACAAGCAGGGAAAAATCTAACTTATAAGTGTCATAAAAGAAAGAAGACCACATGTTCAAATTGCTTAACATCATCACAGAAGCTTACTCACCTGGTACTGCAGCCATCAAACATCCCCGTGTTTATGAAGTAAGGACACACAGTTGTGGTTTTAACACCAGTCTTTCCCAGAACTTTCATCTCAAAACTAATGGACTCTGCAAAACCAACGGCCGCAAACTTACTTGCACAGTAATCTGTAAAACAAATATAACAGTAATTGCAGTTAAACATTTTAATTTATCAAACCTTACTAAAAAAGTGAGTCCCAGTTTTTGATAGAGAAGAGGGAAAACACTATGCTTTAGTAAGTAAACAAACAGTAGTACTACAGAATGGCACAGATATGATATACACACGCTACCCCCAGGAAATTACTATCCTGTAATAAAACACAACAGAGTAAGAAGCAATTTCATAGGCTACTAATAAAACTTGCTTTTGATGCGACTCATTCTTTTACTTTCCCTCTTCTAAATCAGCTGTTGGTATAGACTGGCAGCCAGAGAGTTTCTCATCACATCTCTATCACCTTCCTAGTCACTAATCTGCTAACAGCAGATAAGGACTGGCATGAAAAGATGATTTCATCGAATCAATGTATTAGTTTCTTCAGTCTCAAACTTAGGATTTCAAGACTCTCTAAGTGTTATCAGCTTGCAGCTCTATTTGTTTTCATTATTACCATCTTGAAGCTAGATTTCTTTTACTGTTACACCACTTATTTCATTTTCCTTCCCCTCATTTGCATGCACTTTGCTGGCATTCCTTCCAGTTTGCTGTAATCTCAACACTGAGTAGATTCTCCTCAACGAATGACAAAGAGAATGCAAAATGAGATACTGTGTATCTACCACTGTACCACATTGGATTTTAGTAACAGTTTGAGTTAGGGAAGTCTGTACAGGATGCTGCATAGTTTGAGAACATATCTGCAAAGAAAATTGCCTCTAAGCCACCAAATGACTGTAGGTCAACTTCAATAACAAGTTCTCAGTTTCCAGAGTTCCATATGAAGCTCCTGGATCCTCTTACTGCCTTGCTAGAAAAGCCTGTTACACAGCACTGCTGAGCATCTGGAAAACTTTTTCAACAAAATGTCTAGGGCCAGCTGGTTTGAAAGTATCACCACTTGCTTTACTTATATGCAACAACCCAGAGACTCACAGTTAGGACTTTTTTCATGAGTGTAGATTGCTGGGTTTAAATCAAACCAATTGGTTTAACTAAACAAACATCAGCTTTAATACCTACCTGCAAGACGGTTGACTCCAATCAGTCCTGCTGAGCTCGCAATACTAACCAAGTGTCCATGGTTAGAGGCTATCATTGCTGGAAGGAAGGCTTTATAAGTCTGCAACGTAAGTCAGAGTTGCAATGAAACATATTAGTAAGTGAAGTACTTGCTATAATATTCCAAAGGTGAAATTTGTAGAGAAATTCTGCCTGCACTTTTAGTGAGAACTTCCCAACTATTATACAAGAGTTGTTTGAACGCTAAACTAAGCTGGGATGTTCTATGTCCAACCAGCCCCATTTTCTCAACACTGTAGACAGATGCCAACTTGCTGAAAGCAGAAAACATAGCTTCAGCTAACTGTAAAACTGCTTTTACCTTAAAGCTCAGCACTATGTTGTTTCAAATGAAAATTGAAGACTCACTACAAATTTTGTAAAATGGCAAAAATTTGAATTTCACATCTTCCTTCTAACTAAATTTACTTAATCTTTGTGGTTAAATTTATTTATGATGAAACCAAAGCATGTTTTAATGACACATTTACAATTCTTTATAGTAAGAACACAGCATAGATGGCCCTTCTTCCCTGAAAGGAGGAAAAGCACATTAAGTTGCTCATTTTGGACAAAAGCCCTACTTAGTATTAGAACGCTGACTGGACACGTGGTATTTCTTACTATAACTATCATAACCACAAAGTAACTAGAACAATAACAGAATTCAACACTTCTGTTGCTAGAGCAGCAACTTCTAAGCTGGACCTGTTTCACATCAATGAATATTGAGGGATATAGTATCTGATTAGCTTAAGAATTTAGCAGAATGAAAAACTTCAGTTCTTAAAAGAATTTCTAAATGCTAAGCAGTTTTTCTTCCATTTATCTACCTAGAAGTTCCTAAAGAATGCATTCTTCACCCTTCTTTATGTCACATACTCCAAGGCATAGAAAATAATTTCTTATATCATTTCTGACTCAACTTCTGCATACTTTACTCAATTCCAAATGGCAAAATTAATACTGAAAACATGTTAGGAGGATGTTTATTTGTGTATGTACAAGTACAGCATTACCCAAAAGTGTGCCATTGTGTTCACTTCCATAGTTTTTTCCACAAGTGAATCTGGAGATTCAATAAAGCTCCTTCCAGTTACAATGCCAGCATTGTTGACTAGGATGCTGACATCACCAACTTCTTTTTTAACCTACAACAAAAAAAGACTTGAGATTATTGTGCAATAAATATAAAACACGCTTTCCAAATTTTATACATAACAATATAAGAAATAGAAGTGTCACACATCTCAACCAAGCTGAATGTACTGTGCTTGTTACAGATCCAAATACTATGGGTTCTTGCACTTTCCCACTTGATGCCTATTTAGGCCTGAGCTCACTCCTGGACTTTGGAGCCCAGCAGCTCACAGCTCCAAGTAAGTGTCTGCTTTCAGAGAACTATGGTTCTCACTGTGACTGTTCCAGATAAATCCCTACTGGAGAGACCTTTACTAATATAAGTACTTTCCTACATTAAACCCATCTCAAAACCAACAGGCAATTCTGTATTTAGGACCATTTCTGTGCCATGCTGCAAGGCATAGTATATAAATCCTCATGCCAAGTAAATGGAATCAGTACACTAAAACCTACATGAGGGCCTAAACTAATAGCTAAAACTAACCTCATTTGTGAGATTTCTTGTATACTCAAATCCTCTTACATATTCCAGAGTTACTTGTATTCAGAAGCAGTGCTGCCATACAGCTTCAGAACTGAAGCTAGCTTTTACACCACTTGTCTTCTAATGAAGAGAAGGAAAAGAGGGTTACCTGCTGGTAACGTAAGTTGCATGCATCCAAACAATCCAGGATTTTCTCTCTGCCATCGTATAGGACAGCAACTACTTAATAGCATCATAGTATTTCAGATATTTCAAGGCTCTTTGTGCTGTTTTCCACAGGTTCCATTTCTTCTGGCTGCCTCTGTTATGCAATTGCAAGTATTGCACTGCACTAGCCATACCTCCACTTGTGTGCAACAAGAGCTTTCCTGTTAAACCAGACCTCCTTGCACCCTTCTTGAGGATCAGAGTTCTCTCCCTCAGCACATTAGAGTTAGAATGGGCAAACAGTCATTTTTCATTACAAATATTCCACATGTGCATAAACAGTGAGAAAGACAGCTTATAGAATTATTTTCCATATTACAGCCTTTTCCTTGACTGCTTCAAGCAACTTCATAGATTAGGAATTTAACAGTTTCTCATACCAAATTAAGGTGTTTATTTTATTATTATTTTTTTAATTTGTGTATCTACAGTTAGGTGGAGGTGAAAAACACATGCTTTCACGGAATGCAAAAACCTCAAGAGCCTTCTGCAGCAGCACACGACAAGCAGTTTGTTTCTAGAATATTTGCTTTGATTGTAACACTGAGCCAGAAACCTTTTGAAATGGTTCCAGAAAATTAGTTGGCTAAAAAATAATTTAGCTCAGTAAGTGGAAGCATAGTTCTCATTTCAGCTCCAGAATGAGAATAGAGTAACCTGACAGTACAATACAGGCGAGCTGATACCATCAAGATACTGTACCAGCTTTCACAGAAGGAGAATATTTAGTGTGGTATTTCAAGTATAGTTCATCCATCTCTGCTGTCCAGGAAACAGGAGACAAGTTCCCTATTTTTGTTTAATTTGTAGCTTCCAGATCAAGTGCTAAAACTCTGCTGGTGAGTAGCTTAGGAAAAGCACCTTCTTCTTATGCCCCCTGGCCATTGAGTTCCAGATCATAGGAAACTCATTTCTCAATGAGATGTCCTATGCTATGCAAATACAGCAACTGAACAGAGCATGAGGAGACCACACAGAATAGCTTGCTTAAGAGTAAGGATTTAAATGGAATGCTTATCCCTTTAACAACCTCAATGTCTCTGAACTTTTTTCAATATTCTCCATGTTTGTTAAAAGGTATGGATTAAAAAAAAAAAAAAGCAGTCTTAGTAGGATTGTATGGAATAGCTTTTATTTCACTCTGTAAGCCAAAGCCCCCCTTCTACCTCAGTCATACCCCTCCCAGAAGGTCATCAGGTAACAATTCAATTATTCCTGGAGTAGTGCTACATAATCTTTGCATGCAGCCTTGGACAAGTTGGTCCAGTCACTAACAGGAGCACACAGCCCCATCACAAGTTAACAACTGTGGGAACTCAGACCTGGAATCAGTGGCAAATGATGCAGTAGCACTACCTCACATCTGATGATCTTTGCAAACCTGGAAGCGCAGACCCACTCCCCAGGCCTACCGTTTGGGGCAAATAAATACCTGAATGAGCAGTCATGCTGCTTTTGCATGCACAAGCATGGACAGATGGGGGATGTTCATAAGCTGGTACCTGGGGCATTCCCTTAAGGTGAAGATGAAAATACTGTGAGAAGGCAGCAAATAAGAACAGAGCCTCAATCATTCCATTTCTAACTAGGGATAAAAACCTAAGCAACCTCTTGCTTTATTCCTGTTTAAGGACAGCTGTTTCTACCAAGCTTTCCAAAATACATTTGCATTTTGAATAGCATTCAAAGCAGACTTGAGTGCCTTGATGCAGCCCATACACTTCAGCTGTTCAACAACTACTAACTAGATGTGACGGCTCCTTGCTCACACAACTGGCTGTTCTAGTTCCCTCCTCACAGCCACCCAAGTAAGACAGAAAGCCAAGACACTCAGACCAGGCTTCTACATTCTTCTCTCAGAACAGAACACCTTTACTGAGTAATTTAATGGAGCAGAGAATGTCATCTTTCCAGAATTATAAGCCTCTCCATTATGCAGAGCAGGAAAGGATACTCCAGGTGTTTGTTTTAGGCTAGGTAAGCTGAGCATTATGCAAACTGCTGACCTGGGTAAGCATCTTTATCAAGCATGAGCACCCTTTCCTGTTTGTTGCTGCATTTCATTTATAACTTTATATATAGAAGTTTGGCTGTATTTCTGTGAATCACAGAGAGCATCCCAAAGTGCCTGCCTTCCATGGACAAAGACCATCTCCCATAGCTTCCTACAAGGTGGGAAAAGTGGCACTGTATTTGGGAGCACAAAAATATCACTGAGAAACTTGCTTCTGCTGTGCAGGGGAGCAAAAGCAAACAAGATTCATACAAAAGAAAACTGTCATGCTGACAAGCAATCAGTAACAACAAAAATCAAAATAGAGCATGAGCAAAGCAGTAACATGCAAGAGGATCTTGAAGCAAGTGTGAGCCCATATACAATTCATTATCTGATAATGAGGAAAAGGCTGTTTCCTCCCAAATAGGAGATCAAAAACCCATAAAAGTTACTTCCCTCTTTCAAAGCCCCATATGCCTAACGTTAAGCTAAACTTCTAAGTAAGGGAGTTAAGTCAGAAGGCCACATTCCTTTTGGGGGTGGTGATGCAACAGGGACATTTGAACACATCTTAAGCTGTAGCTCTCAGCACCAAAAGTTGTCTTTGTAATGTTGGTACAGGAAATAAGGACACCACACACCCAATCACTTTTTGTTTTTCTTCCAACTGAAATGTTTTCTGATTTCTGTGTGGCTGATGAAGTACCCAAAGCAGGTAGTTAAGGATCAGCTGCATTTCATTTTGACATTGAGATTCCAGGAAATACACCATGCAAAACAACATTACATACTTCCTGCATGAATTTAGTTCACTATCATCTTGCACCACTCCAAGTTACTGTGTGTGTAGCTAAACCACAGGAGACAAAAAACTCTGGAACAGTTCTGCCTCATGTTGCAAAGACTGAAGCAGCACACTGAGCCACGATCTACTACACAGTACTAAATAAACAGCAGCATCAAGCACTGATTAATACTAAGGTCTTGCTGCTAATAAGAACACTTTCAGTGTGGTTCTACATCAGCTGCCAGGAGGACATGCTATATCTAAAATAACAGTAGTGGTAGTCTGTTTTCACTGTGGTTCAGCTGTTAATGAACTTGACAGAATATTGTAAAGTGAGGAATCCTGCACTGTGTGGTTACAAGATGCCTTTACCACCTCCTTGCTCCCATCTCCTCATTTTCATCATCCTTAATCTATACTACACACATAGCTATATCCTCTGTGCTTATCCAGAAAGGTTCTTCTGTTGCTTTTCTCCATGGTACTGAAGCATCAGCCCTCAGGTCCTTAGAACTGCACTTAAGTTTAGCAACATTTTAAGCAAATGAGAGCAGGTTGTTATAATGGAAACTGTTAGGCAGTTTTAGCTTTTGGCACTTCTACAAGCCCTGCCCAAGATATCTAACCACAAGCCGTATTTACAAAGCTTTTTAGAAAGCATACTAACGAAGCCTTCAAGTTATATTTATTAATTCTGTTCATATGCACTTGCAAAAGTCTATTCACAGCTAGGGAACTAGTCCAAATTGTCATTAATCCTTTTCACAAGGTACAATCTTCAGGGTTTACTTTTTGTAAAATGTTTCTAGAACTTGAAATACTGCTTTCATTTCAATAAGATGTCTTTGTGTACTTCACCAGCAAATGCTGCACAAATGCAAAGCCACTCAGCTGAAATTTGTCACTGAAAGAAAAGCAGCTCTTTTTATTTTTAAAGTACAAAAGTCAACTCTAAAAATCAGTATGCTTAAAACAGGTAGTATATGCAATAAATCAAATGAAGTATTTTCTTGACTTGACATGGCTAAAGCGTATCATACATCACCAACACCTCAGAATAGTGTCAAAGACAGAAGAGAGATACTTTACCTGATCTGCTACTCTGTAGACTTCCTGCCTTTTGCTGCAGTCACAGATGTAAGAATGTATTCTTACAGCTCCATTTTCTTCAGCCAGTCTACAGGTCTCTCGGAGTCCATCTTGATTAATGTCCCAAAGAACCAGTGTGGCTCCAAGTTTGGCAAATTTTAAGGATAAGAGTCTTCCAATTCCACTTCCTGCTCCTGTTATTAATACTATTTCACCACTCACATTCTTCTTACGTTTAGGCACAAACAAAAACACCAGTGATTCCAGCATGTAATATGTTGAAAGTCCAATAACTTTGAGCAGCTCCAGGAAGAAGTTCATCTTGAGGCTATTTTTTCCGATATCTGATTGAAGAGAATGCAAACATCAACATTTCCAAACAGAAAAGCATTTTCCAATCTATTCTAAGTATTCTGAACTCAGAAGCAGCCTAGTGAGTACATGGGCTTACATCTGCATGTCTGACTCACCTACCCTGTTTCTATATTGTCTCGAGGGTGTTCCTATTCTCTTCCAGAAAAGCAAGAAGATATTTGTCATTTGGGAGAGAGAAGAAATACTTGCTTTGGAAATTCTCCACCCTTCACATCATGGCTTTCCACCTCCGCTCCAACAGAATATAGACACCCTAAAAGAGGCAACATTTGCCCTTTCAACATCTGAAGCCAAAACGCATGGCAATTAGAAATCAACAGGCTTGAATCACAAGTATGTGTTTACCTACACAGTCCATACTCATCACAGTAACTCAGAGCAGGCATTTAAGTCCATTCCCCAGCATATGAGTGCTACACAAGAAGCATGCCCTTGGTCAGGGCAGGTTTTTATCTTTGACTTAGTTATAGTGCAAAAGATCAATATTTTACTTCTGAGCTAAAGGCACAGCTTACCAGTGCTTACACTTCAACTTTCAGCACTAAGTGCCTGATTCAATCACATCTTCGTTAACACTGGTATCTAGGTACATACTCATGTTTGACAATTGCCTAAAGATAAGTTACTTATATCTCTGCAGCTCTGAGCAAAGTTCACAAACTGTAGCATTTCGATTTACATGTTGTCAGGAGCATCAAGTTTTGGTACATGGCAAACAGCTCAATACCTGTGAAGGAACAGACAACTGCAAAATCAGAGCAAGTTAGTTCAGAAAGCTTTACAGTGCAAGCATTAGGACATAGTTTCCATACCAATTCTGGTAACAGAAAAGCATTAGTCAAAAGCAGAGTGGGTCAGGAAACAAGTTCCTTTTTTTGAAGGACATGTCATACAGTAAGTATTTTCTCTTTCTAATTCCCTTTCAAATGGTGCAAAGTATACACAAGTTCTAGCACAGAAAAGGTATTAAAACTGATTTAAGTATTGCTTACAGCACAATATTTTCGTAGATACTGCAGTGATTTTACCTGCAGTAGACTCTCAGAGCTACGTAGAGCTATCACAGATCTGAGCCTAGAATTAGGTGGGAGAAGTGTTACTAAAGTTACTAAACTGCACGTGTATCAAAACCAACATTTTTTTGTTACAATTTTTTTTTTGCAGTGTCTAAAACAGAAGTAGGAATTCTTCAAAGCAGATGCAGCTACAGAGTTTAACTTCACCAAGTTAACTTAGAAGGGTGAAGGTAACATACTGTATTGGCATGAAAGGAGCAGATATGAATGTTGCAGAGAGCTGCAAAAGAGTCCTTAATCCATACAGAAAACACAAGGGAGGTAACAGCATTCTGAGTATAATATTCTGTTTGATCTAAAACCAGTTCCGAGTGTGTCAGCAATTTAGTAAGCGATATAATCAGGCTTATACAGGGCAGAGACACGCTAGAGCTCAGAGGAGGTCTTGTTTTCTCTTGGGGAAGTGGAATTGGTTTAGGTATAGGGGTTGTCAAACTCCATACCCCTCACTAAGATGCTTACCACTTCCCTCTGCTGTGCCTTCCTTAGCCTACCTGTGCCTGGCCCACAGCTCTGCTCTGCCAACTGATAGCACAGGGCTGGTCTGACAGCAGCCACAGTAACTGGGAGCACATGAGTGGGAATAGATTTACAGGTGAATGAGCCAGATACCTTTGGCACACATAGGACAAGCAGATTCCTGCATTTCCTCACCAGTCATTCTGGTGACACACACTGCTTTTAATACTTTTCCCCCTCCCCCCCACGTCAATACGAAGGGCTTCTATGCAGTAGCAAAGTCACAAGAGGTTTCACAACAGCTTATCAGTCAGGTTGCTTTCCAGCCACAGAGAGTTTCCAGAACAGACTTGTATGTGCAGGTGCTGATGCTGTCAGCTGAGCAGCCCCTGCAGACTACCAGTGTCCACAAGTTGCAAGGACAGAACTGGGACTACTGTCATGGAGCAGCTTGAGTCAGAAGGGATCTTAAAGCCCATCCAGTCCTGCCACGGTCAGGGCTGCTCCCTACCAGCTCAGCTACCCAGGACCCCATCCCACCTGAGCTCGAGTACATCCAGGGATGGGGCACCACAGCTTCTCAGGGCAGCTGTGCCAGGGCCTCACTGTGTAAAGGATTTCTTCCTACTATTTAACCTGAGTTTCCCCTCTTGTAATTAAAAGCCATTCCCCCCATTCTATCACTAACAGAACGCATAAAAAATTCAGCATTTTTTTTTTTTATAAGCTGTCTTTACCGTATATTGCTCCAATACACCACTAATAGAGAAAGCGCTAAAAAACGGATGGTACAACCACCCGAGCAGATACCGGCAGGCATGCATTCGTTCACCGCATCCAGAGGGCAGCGAACCTCCGCACACACAGCGGTGCCTGAGCCGAGACGAGGAGTCTGGCACGCAATGCCTTCACTAGATGATGCCGCACTGCCCTGACCCACCCGTCCGTCCTGGCCCACCTCACTCCGTCGGCTCCCCCGCCCGCCGTCTAACACCAGCACCCAGCCCACAGACGGCTCGGAGCAGCAGGGAGCGGCTCGCCGCCCCCTCCCCGCGCTGAGCACCGCCAGCTCCCGGGAGCCCGGCACACACAGGGCTCCCCCGGCAGCGCCCCCCCGCAGCACCCCCGGTACCTCCGCTCGCCGGGCTGAAGAACGAAAGTAACTCCGCCTGAGGGAACGGAGAGGCCGCGTACCGCGAAGGAAGTACGACATGGGGAACGGGACTGCGGGCCGAGCCCGGCCTTTATACCGCAGCCGCCCCGGAGCGGGGCTGACCGGATACCGGGGGGCGGGCCGGAAGGGCCGGAAGGGCCGCGGGTCGGTGGCGGGGGGAACGGGTCCGGCCGGTCGGAGCCCGTGGGAGAGCGGGCGGGGTGGTCTTCCGTGCCTCGTCCGCAGCTGCGGAGCTGTGTGGGATCTGGGGGAGCTCGTCAGGCGGAGTTTGCGTGAGGGAGGGGCGGCATTCTGTGAGACGGCAGCTGGTGCGCGGAGACGGCAGCGGGGAGCGTGAGGAGGTGGCGCCATCAGCGAGCTGCGCCGGGGTGAGAGCTCCCCGGGAGGGTTCAAGTGAATGGATGATGCCTGGGCTTCCCAAACGTGCTGTAGTTGTCTCATAAAAACGTTAAGGATGGTCTGAGTTTGCTGACCCGGTGCCCTGTGTTTGCTGCTCTGGGTGGTCTCTTCCTTCAGAGCAGCAGCGCTTTGGGTGGCTCTTGCTTTCACCCTGCGCTCGCCCTTAGACAGGAGAACTCTGAACGCTCGCAACTTCAGAGAAAGTCTGTGAGACATAGGGTACTCAATGCCGCCGGAAAAAAATAGCCCCGAAGGCGTTTCCTCGGCACTCGGATCCTTCGTGTCCCTCCTTCCCGAGTGGTACGTCTACGCTGCTGTTACACTCCTGTGAAACGCAGAGCACGCAGCTTTCTGAGCCCTCACTTTCTGCCTGCTGTGTTAGGCAGTCACTCCCTTATGAAGCGCTGGGTTCGTTATACTGCCTAATTGCTGTGCTATATTCACTATTAATAACGTGTCTCAGGGAGACTTTGAAAATCTGAGGTGTGACCCATCATCTCCAAATGAAGGTTCAGAGCTCTGTTTGAAGGACTGTCTTCAAGAGGGGATGGAGGGAGTGCTTTGATACACGCTGGCACAAACAGGCTGCTTTGCTTGCCCACTCGGGAACAAATGGCTCCCTATGGTCACAAAGAGCCAGGGTTTGGAAGCTGCCGTGCTGTTTAAATAAATACCTTTTCTGCTTTCACAACCTGCTCTACTTGAAGGACTCTTGAAAGGGGTCAAAAGTTCCTTTCTTTCAGGTATGTAATGCTGGGTCAGGGTCCATGCTCTTGACGGTATAGGCAGTGCTGAACCCTCAGAATCAGCTCACAGAAGGGAAAATATCTGCTGAATTAGAATATTCTGCTGAGTTAATGTTTTATTGTAATAATAAAGTAAATCCAGGAGGCTGATGATAGCCAAACAGTAAAATTGATGAAATTTGGTTTTGGCTGCGACTTTCTTTTGTGGATTGTATTGTTTGCAGTGGTTCATTTGAAACAAGGAAATGTGGAAAACCATTCATTTAATTTTCAAAAATGTTTAAATAAAATATGTGCTTTGTAGTAATGCTTGCAAATTAGTAGTGTTTAACACTGAGCCTGACTTATGATAGGAGTAGGAAGCTAGAAATATGGACCCTTGCCTCCTTTCCTAGGTTTTGTAAAGTAAATAATAAAGTCACTGAAATAAAACTCACTGAAATGTCTGAATGTCTCCAGATTGCTTATCTACATGATGAAAAGGTAAAGTTTCGCCTTAAAGATACCTTTTTCAGGACTGTCAAATTGCCATTTTCCATGGTTTGGGGTTGGAGCATACTCAAGTAGAATTGTCTATCTTGATTCAAGTCCAGAAATTGAACTACTTTCATCTGTGTCAGATGAAGATGCCTCCCTTATGCCACACATAATTTCTGGACCAAATTGTGAGTGCTGGTAAAACTCCAGGGCCGTACTGGACCTGGTGTGGCTGGTGCAGGGTGTGTTATACCACTATGTGCGTGTTCAAAGGATTCCAAGTTCATTCCAAGTTCACAGAAATAAGTTGGAGTGACTTTGTAAGAGCTTTGCCTTGTCTATACTCATGCTACTTAAGTGTCCTGCAACTGTTAATTGTTTTCAAGGGTGTCTCTTTATTTTGGCCAACATGAATTCCCGTAAAGCTCTTGGTGTTTGCTATCGAGTAGATAGTGGTGCTGCTAGTGGAGCCATATAATCAGGTGCACAATTAATTGTTTTATAAGCCTCATGGAAAGCTGTGGTAGTCTTTACTACATTAATGTTGGCTTCACCTTTTAATTTTGATTATCAGTATGTCACAACAAATGAGGATTAAGTAAACAGAATAAGGGTTGGTCTAAGCTAGATAAATGCAACTGCACAGTGACTAGGACACCCAGCCTTGCCTCAGCACAGAACAACAACCTGACTTGCTCAAGCCATATTCTTTCAAAAGCACTCTTCTTATTCTTTTATTTTTATTTTTTTTTATAAGAGCACTCAAAATGTATTAAATGTTTGATGTTAAATCATTAATTATTCCCCACCTACTGCAGCTGTTCAACTGAAGTAGTGTAATACGCTAGCAATACGACCTTCGCTCAGACAGGAATACCTGCTGTGTGTGTCTGCAATGCCAAAGTTCAGCTGCTCACTGTGGATGTAGGTGACTAAATCAGCTCTTGCGAGTAGCTGATGTTTGTGAGTGGTAGAAGTGCTGTATGCCCCTCATCATGGAAAAGTCTGCCAGTCTCTGTTATACAGAGTTATGACAATGAAGGTGCAAAGGGCTTAAAACCATATTTCCCACCTTCTCAGGAGAATGCTCCAAATATCTTTTTAAATTCCTTTATCAAATCTGCAGAGCCTTGAATGATGTGGGACAAAAGGGTTCCTCTTGCCCTATGTACCTAGTCCTGCTGGTGCCCACCCTCACTGCACATTATGGAAATGAATGACAGTAGCATCACCTCTTTGAAGCAACATCTGCCAAGGTTGCTGTACTTTATTTAACTCACTGCTCTGCTGATGGAATTGGCACACTGTGGTCCTCTCTGACTACTCGGGTGTTCAGGTTATTGGTGCCAAAGAGGTTATTGCATGCAATTGCTGGGAGTGGCAGCTGAAGGCTCCCTTGAGTAAGCAAGCAGCATTGGCTGAGCTTCCCTCTGCCTCCAGAGCTGGTTTGCTTTAACTGGAACCGTGAAATGAAAGAAACAGAAGGTGTGAGTAATTCTAGTGTGATACAGAAGCACTAAAGCATGAGCTCAAATATTGGGTACGTGTCTAAGTGTTGTAAACCAGGCTCTCATTTAGCACCTTCATGTTTTCTGATCCTTCCATTAGGATATTATTTGGTAATGCACAAGCTATAAAGTTGATACACAAAGAACAGAGATATCAGTATTTCATACTTCCCTATGTATCTGCACTGTATGTTCCTTATAGTAACTCTGCTTCTAAGTGGTTCCCACATTCCAAGTGGAAGCATCTCAGAAGGGACTTATCTCTCTCCTCTCTGTAAAAAAAAAAAAAAAAAAAAAAAAAAGATTGTGAGTGGTTAGTTAGGGAGTCTGGGCCAAACACCATTTATAAGGCTGTCAGAATGGATTTAAAGGGAGATGATGAAAAAAAAAAAAAAAGTAATTCATAATAATCTAATTTTGAGTGGTTAATAGAATAAGGCATTTTTCTACCATTTGGAACTTGAAAAACTTTTTTCCTAATGAAGAGTAATGCAAGGTTTCTGACATGAAAATACAAGAGGCTCAGCAGGGAAGCAGAATTAGCAAAAGAGATCAGGTCTGCAGCGATGCTGGGAAATGAAGCAGTGCTGTTGATGGCCAGCTAACAAGAAGAAAAGTTAGCAAGTTTTTAATTAATTGAGTGTATACAAAAGCAGTGGGTGGGAGAGTGTGTTCTAATAAGGGAATAAGCGGGGACTGAAGGAGAAACTGGAATGGGAGCAGCAGGCTATAACCACTCAAAGAGCTAATTTAAAACTCCACATACTGTAAGGAAAACTCCAGGTGAGGCTGTGATGAGTTCTTCAGCTGGGCTTTTTTCAGAAAGTCAGTGAGGTAGGCACTATGTGTGAAACAAATGGTAGGGGAGAAGTAAACAAGAAGGGTGAAAGAGTCATAATGATTCTGTGTCAAACTTAGACCTTACTCATCTGCTTTTTTGAATTTTCAAAGTTCTGGAGGAAGTGAGGAACAGAACTTTTAACGTATTCTAATGCACTCTACAACAGGTGGCCACCAGTTCTCTGAGTGTTCAGTCTCATTCCATACTTATGCCATTGTAAGCTACTGTTAAAAAGGTAACTTGCTCTTTCCCCCCTACCTCCCCCAGTCCTTTCATTACTTTGTTTCCTATTGGCCGGGATGAAATAATTTCTACACAGTAATCTCTTAGATACCAGCTAAGTTGATTACTAAGCATCGGGGGTTTTTTGCCTCTCAATGAGAAGTACCATCTTATTCTCTCAAAGAAATGTTGTGAAAATAAGAATATGCTTCTGCATCTTGATGGTCAAATTTGGATTGCATGTATCCCAGAGGTTGAGATAATGCTGCAAAAGGTTTTGAGAGGAGTAAAGGGCACTGCCTTAATTGGTGGCCTGTAAATTGAAGAAAAATGCAGGATTCGTGCTTTTAGATTTTAACTTCTCTTTTTTTTCCATCACTTTGTAATTGCTAAGCTCTTTGGCTGAACAGAAAATCAACAGGTAGAAGCTGTGGTGAAACCATTTTATCAGGGAAAATGTCAATTCATTAACAGTGATTACAACAAACATTGAACAACATTCACAGGAGTATTCTGCCTCAGATAAAGTTTCACAGTGTACCCCCGGTTACTTCAGGAGAGTACCAAACCTGCTTTCTGAGGAAGCAGAGTTTAAAACACCCTTGCATTTGCCAGTTTTGGTTCAGATTCAAATGTCAGTTTCCCAATTCTACAGATTCAGATTTTTGTAGTCCTCTTAATAGTTCATTTAAATGGAACAGTTACAGAACCACAGAATCACAGGGGCTGGAAGGGACCTCAAGAGATCATGGAGTCCAATGCTGCTCCTATAGCAGGCATGTGGTATCACAGCAACAGAGCGACAGTATACAGAATCTCACATTTTAAAATACATTTAATCAAAAACAGGTCATGCAGGTTAGCATCCAGATGAGTCTTGAATATCTCCAGAGAAGGAGATTCCTCAACCTCTCTGGGCAACCTGATCCGTGCTCCATCACCCTTACCATAAAGAAGTTCTTCTGCATGTTAGTATGGAACATCTCATGCTGAAGTTTCAGACTGTTACTTCTTGTCCTGCTCCTTGTCACAGCCCCTACCTCCCTAACTTTCTATCAGAACACACCACTGAGAAGAGCCTGGCCTCATCCAGTCACCTTGAAGGATTCAGGCCTGATTTCCACCAGGTGGTTTTCACATGCAGAATGTGCCTTGGAGGTACACACACTATGTGGTATACATGATGCTACATGCAGTGCAAGTATTGCTATTATGTTGTAAAATTCTGATGAAAACCAAAAGGATGATTTGCATGCAAGACGTGGATGTCTTGTGTGCTCTTCTAACAGCTACTGACCTATGTAGTGCTATGTTGATCATAAGGAAAAAATTGAATTACAGCAGGAAAAAAAACCTACACAGTTCTTTTAGACACATTTCCCAACACTTTCATAAGTTATACTACATTTCAGCGTATGTTAATTACAATATTTCCACATTATTTTGTTACATCTGTTTACTTGCATTTGTTTGAAATGCATCCACTGCATTTGTATATTTTTTTCTGCAATAAGTTGGTGTATTCACATGTATTATATATAAGTTTCAGATTTAAAACATTCGATGTTTTTACACTTCATTTCTGGCTTTAGTGCCTATACCCAGTTTTTATGCCTGCAACTGAACGTCATGTCATTAGATGACAGAGATGTATGTGGTATCACAGCAACAGAGAGCGACAGTATACAGAATCTCACATTTTAAAATACATCTACACCAATGAAGTCTGTGAAGAAATGAAGTTTGTCCAGGAGATCTTTACTGCCCATTAACCCTAAGGAAAATAACTCATTGCTGCTTTGGTAGTCCTTTCTCTTGCATTGTATTTTATACTAGAAAACCTTAAAAAACAGTGCTAAATGAAAAGATTTTTCCACAGCTGGTTTTGAATAGCCATGGGAGATTTTGATTTTTGTGATCTGTTTTCCAGACATCACTTGTCTAAGTGTGAAACATCACCCACAGAGAATCCTGCCACATGAGCTCAATAGTGGAGGCAGGAATTTTTGCCCTCTTGGTTACTTTTGAATATGATCTTAGTACACACTGTAGCATTTTTCATATATCCAAATACTAAGTATGTTCCTTACGTTTTCTCAAATGGCCACATTTCATATTGCTCATTTAATTTCTGAAATATTTTTCTGTACTAGAGTTGAAATCTATAATGTGTTAATTCCATACCTCAAAGCCAAACTAAACGATTTTTAAAAAGCTTTACTGTTGCCCATTTAACTTCCTGTAGCTGAAGGATAGTTCCACTAACGTTATTTTCCTCAGCCTGCTTCCCTTTCCTTGAAAACTGTGGTTGGACAAAACACGATCACTGACTCTGTTTATAGATTCCTTCTAAAATATAAGGATTTGGGATAGTGCTTCTGGTTTACAGCATATCTTTGACTTTGTTTCAAAATCTGTCAGGCTGACATAATTGCTTACTTTTGAAACCCAAAGCAACAGTGTCCACATTAGAGAAATAGCTCTGAGATCACTGTGAAGAATATAAGAAAAACATGAGAAGTAAAACAGCAGTTTTTCAGGGAAGAAATGGGTAACAAAACAGAAAACAATAAGCAGGCCATGTCTTAAATCCATAGTGCATGGATGTCCTGAACTCCAAGAGAATGCTAATTTCTCTGCATCCTAACCCTGCATTTTGGGAAGGACCTAATAAAAACTTGAAAGGTATGCAGAAGACTGATAAGGATGGTTAAAGTATGCCATAGCTTTTACTTAAGAGACTTTTTAACAGCTCAAAAGAGAGTAGAGAAGTGATGAATCTGATAGAAAATTATAAAATCTCCAGTGATATGGATGACATGAATTATAATAAATATGTAGCCTTCGTAAGTGATCATCATCCTCACATTTTAAATGAAACAAAAGGAATCACCCTTTCACTTAGCAGCTTAGTCCTGGAAACCTCTTTCCAGAAATTCAGCAATCAGCTACTTGATGGATGAGCATTTGTCATTTTATAAAGTGATTGTGGAGAATATTCTTATTTTTCAAAGCAGCCATTTAAAGAAAGAAGTATGTCCTTCCAAAAACCTAAGTTACACAGTTGATTTGACACGGCAGATTCTTTACAGTACTGTCTGCAAAATACTTCTTTATGGAAGGGCAGCCATTCGGTGTTAGACAAATATCTAATTAGCCTAGTATTTCATTTATTGGGTAATCTGCAGCATGTACTTAGAAAAATAGTATAAGAACAGACAAAACATATAAGGGATATTTCCTCAGTGCACACAGACTCATTCAGCTCAGGGACTTCAGAAGCCACAAAAAATAGATTTGTACGTATTGGTCCCAGTGGTTAAATGGAGAAAAGTCAGCTGACATGCTCACACATTACAGCACCTTCTGAATAATTACTGAAACACTGATTCTCTGCTTTTTGAGTTCTGGATAAACTGTGCGAATTTCTGGGGGGTGGGGGTGGGGGGCGGAAGGGGGGGGGGAGACCATTTGTATGTAAAGTGTGTCCAAATTAGTCTCAGAGTTTATCATATTTACCTATTTTAAAGGTATGAGAGTACAGAGACACCATATTTATACTGTGGCAATCAAAGGAAGTGACTAATTGTTGCAGCTACCACTGAAGTGGAAAGCAATTTAGATTAAGCTATTTGTTGCATTTGAAACTGTGATCCACAGATGGTGTAATCTGTGGATTATGTGTGTCACAGAGGTAACTAAAATGGGAAACCTCTTCTCACTGGACTTAAATTTGCTGCAGCAAACGTAGCACATGTAGCTTCAATGGAAAGTTTCTAGGTATCTGAAGCTGAGATGGGAAAAAATGCATTTAGAATGCATGATCAGTGAGGAAGGTGGGAAAAGCTCCCCAATGTATTTAGCAGAGACATCTTTATTATCATTATTTTTAAATAAAGAGGTCATTTAAGGAAAACATTCATCTTGAGAGAAGAAATTCTACAGGGCAGCTTGTGCAGTTTTGTCCCAATGCTTTGCAGTTAGAAGCAACCAAAACCAAATCTGAGATCTGAAGATTCAGTTCTTATTTTCATGTTGTGCGCATTTGTTTATTTGCACTTCCAAATAGTTCTGGGTGTGGCTTTGCTTGTTTACAGAGGTTTGGTGGCCTGCCTTTTTATTTGGCACAAAGTAGAGTGAGAAAACAGCAGTCAAGGCGCAGTGAAAGAGATGGCCCAGCTACCGCTCTCATGTTCCGTGCCTCACCTATGGAAGACCGAAGACCCCCAAGAAACAAAAAGCCGTGTGATGTTCTGTAAAACTCAGGTAACGTAGGAGGTGGTTTGCACAAGGATTTATGGTGAGAATGGTGCACTGCCATAATGCCTGCTGAGAACAAATGCCCAAAAACATGGCCACGGGATGCAGGCACGCTAATTCTCTAGCAGCTCTTACTCTCCCAAATGCATGCGAGGTGGTCATAGACATTCTAAGCTTAAGAAATGATTCTAAAAATCGATCTCTTTTGTACCAGAGCTTCCTCCACTGGGTGCCAGCTGTGGAGAATCTTCTCATTAGAGCTACTGCTTGGCATTGCCCTCATTGGGAACGGGGACTGAGGAAGCACTCTTGGGTTTTTTTGGTTGTTATTGTCGGTTTTTTTGGTTTTTTTGGTTTTTTTTTTTTTTTTTTTTTTTTTTTTTTTGAGCTACACCCTTACAAAACTCGCTCCCCTCCCTCTGTCTGGTGTATATCAGAACCTTCACATTTAGGAAACATATCAACGTACACCCCACCCTGCGCAGCCCGGCAGCAGAGCCGCAACCACCCTCCCCCCTCACGGGTGACGGCCGTGACGCGCCCCGCTAACGGCTCTCCCAGCGGCCTCCGCGGCGGACACGGCGCCTTTCAGCCCCGGCGCTGCTGGGAAATGTAGTGCGCGCGGGGCGCCCGGACGTGCCGGCTGAGCGGCCGGCGGCGCTCGCGGGGCGCGTTTGTTTACGCCTCGGGTGTCGGTCCTGTTCGCGAGGAGCTGCTGAACTGAGCAGGGGAAGGCAGCTCGGAGTGGTGGAGACGAGATTCTCGGCTCTTCTGACCATTCCCGCGTTGTGAATTACCACCGCTAGCATTCCTAAAGCTTAACAGCGCTTTCTACTTGGTTAACTTTACTGTTGCTTTACTATTTCTTACTATTCTCTTCAACTTCTTGATTTCACCTCTTTTAAATCTCAAAATCAATACTTTCCTTGCCAGTTGCTTTGCTAAATATCGTCTGAAACTTCAGAAACCTAAAGAAGTACTTTCTATAGAGAAGGTTGCACAGACACTTCAGTATCAGGTGAAGGAAGTGTGTGGGAGATTAGAAAAGGCTGGTGGCAGATCAGTTTCCAGTAGGGCAAAGCCAGAAAACCTCTTAAGTGTCAGAGATATAAAATATGCCAGAGTCCCTTGTTAACGACCCACAGGGCCTGCTTCTTTCTTTGTTCCTTTTGTTAGAACTGGAAAACGGACAGGAGGACTTCTGCTGCGAACACATGCAGCCCCTTCGAGTCTCAGCAAGGAAGGGAAACAGCAGTAGTTAAAGCAGGAAGAACAAAGCACAATGAAACCTGCTTTGCCAACCTGAATTACGCAGGTCAGGATTGCAGTACAAGAGAACTTTCTGCTGCGTGGGCCCGAACAGGATCTGGGGAGGAGAAGAACGGTAGCAGCAACTTTTTACTGGCACCAGTCCTTGATTTCTTATCATTAGAACTGGAAAAGGGCCTGAAAGATGCCAGCCATTTAGTTAAGTTACTGTAACTTGCTGAAAGATTACTGTTAAGTGCGAAGCTCCTCTAATAAGAAACTATGGGAGCACCTTGCCCACAGGCTGAATTCTTTCTAAACCTGTACAATTAAGGACACTACTCTTCATGCATCCTGCCAAACATTCAAATATTGAAATCTGTCTCCACACAATTTTGCTAGTTGTTTTTGTCCAAGTCTTCATTATTTCTGTTTCTGTTGTATTTCACTTCCATAGCACTGTTTCTGTGTGTAAAAAAAAACATGAATGATGTTTGGGTAGTAGGAGGTGAAGTGCTGCAGAGCAATTTATCCCAGTGCTTGCTTGCTTTGTGTTTTTAGAGAAACAGACCTGTGTTTCTTCATCTGCCACATATTTGTCAGGCCATCATGATGTTCATGTGTGATAGGAAAGGAAATCCATTAGGTTTTATTTCATGTGCTTCCCTGAAACCTGTCTGTATGTTTGGCAGTCTTGCTTTGCTATGTGGAAAACTGAACTGTAAATACTTTGAAACCAGCTCTAGTCTTTTTAAACATTCCTCTGAAGCCTTTAGCACATTCCCTAGTGACATTTATAATACTGAATGTTATTTCCTAGTGGCACTATAGTGGAAAAAAGAAATCATAGCTTTCTGAGTGCTGTGATTCAGATGTAGTTGCTGTTTGAAGAGGTGATAGTCATTAGGTGTTGCTGGAAATCACAAATGACTATCTTTCAACAGCACGTGCTGGATGGAGGCACGGAAAACAGCAGATGAATCACATTTCATGCACATTACCAGCAGTTCAGCAAACAATGAAAGTGAGGGAATGAGGAATATGTTGAAAAGTCTAGTTTTCATCTCATGTCTGTACATTTAGACTTATTTCCTTGTTGTATGAATGGACCATAAGAAGTTTAAACCTGGAAACAGGCTTCAGATTTCATAGATAATGTGATTCACAAAACAATCTAATTTTAAAGTTTTATTTGTAGTAGCATAGAGGAATTTCCTCCATACTTTAAATATTATAATTAAACCTCTTATGACTGTGAAATCACATGTAGAAAACTGACACAGTGAAGGGCATAGTACTACCTCAGCAGCTGTGCCAGCAGTTGTCTATCATAAACAACTGAACCTGTGCTGTCTAGTTTTCAGTTCCAGTGTCCAGACTGTTAATTAGTCTTTCCAGTGGCCGTTAATTGCCCATATGTTCTCAACATTTTATCACTGGTACTTCTTTGCAGAAATTTCTTCTTTACTTTGGTTCCTCCTGTTTCTTCTTCATTGATGTATGCTATGAACTTCACTTGTGTGCTCTGCCACCTCCTGCATAGATGTAATGATGCATTCTTTCATTTGTTGAGGACAGGTAGCAAACGGGATTACCACGAGTAAACGTGTGTGAAGTGGAGTAGGCACTTTGTTAAGCATGAAGAATTACTACGAGGAGTTCCTTGTGAAGATTTAAGATCCTTGTACAAGTGCTGAGCACAAGTACTTTACACAAAATGAATAATAGATGTATCCATTAAAACTTCTCCCATTTCTGCGTGTCTTTCTGCTCAAGTTTAACTTTGTCTATTTCACAGTACTTAGAATTGTTGCAGGTCAAAACTGAAGGTGCCTGAAGTTTATCTGGGAGTTTATTTTCCAATATTTCACATCAATTTCTAATACATTCATATTGCTTCCTTAGGGAAAAATGTACATATTTTACTCTCTTCAGAATAGTTCACATAGGGAAAATGTAAACTGGTTAGGCATACTACCTTTATAGCAAACAAGAATACCATGCATAAGCTCTTAAACCAGAAAAACAGGGTCAGCAGTGCATTAAAGTCTTATGAGAGATAAATTGTCTTATTTTTTTCTGAATGTAATTGCTGCACAAAAGAAGAGAAGCTTGCATGCAGAAGGGTGAAGAGGAAGCAGATGATCTTGTGATTTGAAAAGCTTGACCATTAGCTCTATAATCCTACTGGTTTCACTGCAGAAAAATGTGTTAACACATTGTCAAGATTGCTTTGTAATGTCCCATACTCTTTCAGGATGTGCATTTAAGTAACACTGAGAACTGGAGGGTGAGGAATTAAGGTACTTTCTAATGCAACCTTAGCTCTGCTTCCTGAAACTGGTAATAATCACTTGGAATTATCTCCTGGTATCCAGCTGTGTCCCCTGTGTTAGGTAATGCTAATTTGAGGGGTTGAGGGATTAGTTGAGGCAGCGTGAGAGAGCTGTTATTGGGAAATGAGATGATTCCCTGTGGAATCCAGAATTGCCACAGCCAAGTATTATGGTGTATGTCTGTGGACTCCTGTGGTCTTGTAGGAGCTGCTGTTCTACATTGAAGAGTGGGCTGTGGGGGTTTCTGGTGGGCCTGTGAAAGTATAGCTTTGTGTAAAAGTAATGTGGCTGAGAATAAAATATCTGGTTGTAAAATCTAGTAGAGGTAGGGTTACTTCTGGGCACCAGCTTGAATGTTTGAGTACGCAACTGTGTGGGACACTTTGGTTTGATATTTCTCATGTAAACACGTGTATAGATGTAGAAATGAGATAGAATCAGACTCAGAGACGTAATTTTAGAACAGTATGCATAATCTTTAAAGTCAAAATATATTTATGTGAATTAAAGTACAATGTTCAAATAAAGCAGAGCTAAGGTGATTTTGGTGTGTATCTTAAGAAAATATTGTCTGACTGCAGAAGTGTGAGTGACACAGAGCACAATGTACAGTTGGTAAATGATTCTGGTTTGATCCCTCCCCTCTCTGTAGGCGTTGCTATCGTGGAACTGGGACAATGGTCATGCTTTGAAATAGCTATAATATTTTAGGGTCAGTGAAAGAAGTTAAAAAAACTTGCTCTATTTCTGACAAATCCTGACAGTGTACTGGGGATATCCCTCTCCTTTTCACTTGTGTGCTCACATTTGTCCGAGATACATTGTGCCATTGTGCACAATGTGTGGTAGCGTTCACAAATCGCTCTCTTTAATTCCCATTAAACTGTACCCATTTAACATTAATTCCCACTGTAATTAGTGGGAATAAGCATTGAAGTTCTAAGTCTGTAAAAGCTGGTGCTTTCCATCTCACATCTTCTGTTGCGGGACACATACCACTGATATCAGTTTGGTTTTGATTTCAGTAGTTGTAGGCTACCTGCAGTACCAATGGGTTGTAGCCAGGCCCAGCTGTCCTCAGGCATTCCTCAGGATCACATATTTTTATGAAGGGGTAATTAGCTTGTTTGTTTGTCTTTGAATAGTAAAGGATGAGATTCTTCTTGAGTTAAGCCTATTGCATTTGTACTGAGACATGAATGAAGAAACAGAGATTGCATTCCAGTGGTTAAACCACTTCCTCAGTCAGGTTAGATCCGTGCATCGAGTGGAACATGAGCCCAGGCCAGTGACAACTTATTTATATATGACAGAGGTGTGTTAGCAAAGGGACTGTGATCACTATGGTCGCCCAAATCATTTATAACCATGTGGTTTTAAAGTGCTCCAGGAAAGAAAAAAGGAAGGAAAGGAAAGGAGAGGAGAGAAAAGGAAGGAAGAAGAGGTCATGACCTTCTGGAAGGAACAGAGCTGAGATCTGTGATGGCTTATGAAAGCTCTGTTTGCACATCTGTGGCAAGGATGAGGCTTTTTTAAATCTCATGAAAGTGGAATGTGCTCTAGATTTGTCCTTCCCATTCTGAGGGTTAAATTTGCATTTCTCTTAATGTCTCTCTAGCTACCATGCAAATAACTTCCATGTGTCACTTTTTTTTTCTTTAAAAATAGTTTGAGTTTCTTCTAAATTATGTTCAGTATTCAGAATATACCCAAAAAATGTCCCTAAACTCTTGAATGTTGTTTTAATTTCTTCATAGCATAGTTCTTGAGTTAAAAGACTACCCTTTTCTTTCTTCAATGCTGAAGAACAGCAGTCTCCCACTATGCAGCCAGTGTCTTAAACCTCAAATACCTTTCTGAGCCTTAGATAGGTTATTTCACATTTCTGTTATGTAGACAGAGTAACAGAGTGGGAGTGAGATGAAATGGCTTTGTGGAGAGCACAGGGAAAGCCAGTTCTCAGTTTGAGTTGGATCCTTAGGGCTGTCATCTCACAGGCCTGGTTTCTGATCACAGTGAAACACTGCCAGTCAGGCCGTCTTTTTGGCTGCCCTGCCCATAATCTGTTGGGTGATCTCAGGAATATTTGGCAGAGGGAGATGGAGGTTACATTTCCACATTTTTGTAGATGCTTGCAGGAGAGATGAGGGAAATGCAGGAAGAATTGAGTCACTATCTGCTCCCAGAGGCAGCCAAGGCTCAGCCAGGCCTCCCGCACTGTCTGACGGCTGCTGTTGGGTCCAGGCAGGCAGGCAGGAGGTATGGAGAGGAGACAGACCTGGAGACAATATAGGCAGTAACTAAGCAGCGGAGCTAGGAATGCAGCAGTGGACTGAAGAAATGGTTTTAAGTTGAGGGAAGAAAGATTTAGGTTGGATGTCAGGGGAAGTTCTTTACTATGAGAGTGATTAGGTGTTGCAACAGGCTGCCTGGAGAGGTTGTGGATGCCCCATCCCTAGAGGTGTTCAAGTCCAGATTGGATGGGGCCTTGGGCAGCCCCGTCTAGCATTAAATGTGGAGGTTGGTGGCCCTGCATGTGGCAAGGGGATGGAGATTCATTATCCTTGAGGTCCCTTCCAACCCTGGCCATTCTGTGATTCCGTGATTCTGTGAGGATCTTGTAGGGCTCTGTGTTGGCAGGGAGGAGTTGGGAGAGTTGCACTGCGGAACAGAAGGGACGTAGGACAGATGGAAGGTTCGGGAATGGTGCTGCTAGGGAAGCATGGGGCATGGTGCAGGGCTCTCTGGTTCTGCTGTCCATGGGAGAATTTATACATTAGGAACTCTTGTTACCATTCATAGAAAGAGGAGGGAGGAAAACGGGGATGGCAGGAACTAGTTTTTTTTCCTTTCATGCTAAAGTGGGATTTCAATGAAAGGCACAAGATCACATTCAGGGCCAACAGAGCTTTGCAGGCACTTTCACCAAGAATGTTTTTATTTCTTTGAAGATGAGATTACTAGATTCTGTCAGAGCTGTTTGTCTCCATGGTAGCAGAGCAGGCTATGGAGGGGACAAATGCAAACCCAAGTTTTTACTTCATCTAATGCTGTTTTCTTAGGACTTGCCTACAGTGAGATACTTAGGAATGTTAAATGAAATAAACTAATGCACATATGCTTGGGTGCGTTAAACTTCTATATGGGCACTGTCATGCATTGTAACATTGTAACTATGTCTTAGCCTGCTGTGCAATAAAAAACTGCCTTTCTTCTGAATGTAATAAAGCCTCACTTATGTACATTGACTAGTTAATCTCTCTTGACTAGACATTTTCCTTAGTGTCCCCATGTAAATGAAGCATTAAGTGAAAACTGTACTGAGACTACATTGTTGGGCCACGAAGATCCCAACTTAGCTGAGAATGTTGTTAGGATGTGATAAGACCAGGCACCAAATTCTCCTTAGGAAGCCCTTGTTAAACCTAAAAATATCTTCTTCTTGATGCAAACAGTCAGATCTATTATAAGACATTTCAATCTGCCTTTTTGAAAAAGTTTATAGTGAGGCAATTCCAGAAATATTTGGAGGCTTCATATTTCCTTGATCCCAGCCAAATTGGTTTCAGGCCTCATTATGGTACGGAAACTATAAGACTGTCTGTGTTATTAGCTTACTGGCAACAGCCAAAGACTGAGTTTATACATCAATTATCTTCAAAAACCAGAGTAGTGGATTTTTGGGACATCTGTGGTAGACAAATATACTTCATTGGCACTTACGCTTCGCAGATATACTGGCACTTTCAGTATAAAAGGTCATGGTGAAAATGACAGCTGATCTCATGTTACAGGATTTCTTGTATGATGAATGACAAGGTAGAATTAATATGGAGTCTCATCAAGACAATGTTATAGAAATGACTTCACTAATTGGTGGAGCTCACCATTTCCTATTTTGTTATCATAGGTATAATACATGATTTTTAGTGTCTTAAATACTTGTATTTAATTTGGACATGTATTTGAAAATACAAAAGCTGCAAAATGTTTTGCTATCTATCACAGCTATTGGTACTCCATCTTAGAAAAGTGTTTCCCACAAGAACAAGAAATAGAGTCATTGATATTTTCAGTCAGTTAATGCTTTTCACGCTTTTCACATCTAAAGAACCTACCTGTCTTTATTGAAAGGAGCATGTTTATAGGATGGCAAGTATAGGTAACACCTTTGTTCGTAAGTGAGAGCTGATTGTATCCCAAAAATTAATTGAGTTCTGAAATTGATGGGAGAGCAAGAGGTAGCAAAGAGAAAGCTCTGGGGAAACTTTATTGCAGCCTTCCAGTACTTGAAGGGACCTTACAAACAGGACAGGGACTGACTTTTAACATGATCTGCTGCTGATAGGACAAAGGGGAATGGCTTTAAACTAGGAAGGGAAATTTAGGTGAGATGTTAGGAAGAAGTTTTTACTCGGAGTGCAGTGAGGCACTGGAAGAGGTTGCAGAGAAGCTGTGGTGCCCCATCCCTGGAGGCACTCAAGGCCAGGTTGGGTGGGGCCCTGGGCAGCTTGAGCTGGTGGGAGGCAGCCCTGAACATAGCAGGGGGATGGAACTGAAGGTCTTTTCCAACCCAAACCATTCTGTGATTCCATGATTCCAGGGATCTGTAAAAACTCATGAGAGTTATGGTTGCCTGGACCTGGATAATACATTGTATTCCTTAAAGAAAATGTTCCTCTAACCCTCAAAGAATGTAAAATGAGAGGTAGAGAAGGAATCAATAAATATATGGGTGATATCTCTAAATCAGAGCAGAACTTTATGGATTTTGATTCTTCTTTTCCCAAATCATTACCTGCACTCTAGAAACAGAAGGATTTTTGTTGTTGTTGTTTTGCTAATACTTAAATGGATAGTTCCTCAACAAACAGCTGACACTGAAATATTGAAATTAAATTGTTAAAAAGGGAAGATTTCAGC
The DNA here is from genome assembly GCF_987193195.1 of Phasianus colchicus. Classification (NCBI taxonomy): domain Eukaryota; kingdom Metazoa; phylum Chordata; class Aves; order Galliformes; family Phasianidae; genus Phasianus; species Phasianus colchicus. The sequence goes on from NC_143438.1 coordinate 57,350,603, forward strand.
TAAAATAAAATAGTTGTATTGGAAGCAGCAAAGCAGAGTTAATAAGAGATGCACTGAGACCACCTACTGGGCATTCTTGAATTAGCAGAGAAAATGGTTGCAAAAATTTAATAACCAGTTGACCAAAGTGCAAAACAAAATAAGAACACTATTTTACTCTATAGAAAGAAGAGAGGAAAAAAGATATTAAGTCTGTGCTATGGAAACTCTGAATTTTCTATCTGAACCAGTCAAAAGAAATGACTTGTCATGGAGATTTTTTAAAATACAAACCAACAAACAAATAAACTTTAAAACAACCAATTCAGAAGCTTTAAAGTGCTCCCAGCCAAACTGACTATTAGAGTTTATTTATGATGGTGTGGAGAGAAAAGTGCATTTTTATTTCATGAAATCTGGTCAAGATATTAGGGATAACATCTAGTTATGTACCTGAGTGATTCCTGTTAACTTTATCAGTAAAATGAATTTGCTCTCTGAATTTGTTATTGGCTATTTAAGATAAAATTTCTACGAGAAGAACCTATAGGTAAAATTAATAAGCTTCTTAAATTTCATAAAAAGGCATTGGTATTTGTTTAGTTCTGTTAAAATTCCGTTTGTTTTTCAAACTGGCACATTTAGCATTTATTCTTCAGTTTTAAAATATAACTATTCCTGGGTCTTATGGTAGCACTAGATTTTAAAGGCTCAGCCTGGCTCGGCTCTTGGTCCTGCTTATGTCCCCCACTGCTGGCACGAGCAGTGCTGTGGCCCCAGTTCTCTCCCATCCAGGTGCAGGAATGGTAGGGTGAGGACTTTGCTTATGTAGGACTTCATGGCATGGAAGAGGTCTGGTGCTCTGCTGTAAAAGCATGAGAAATGGACTTTGGTGTGTCAGAGGGTGAAGGAGAAAATGGTGTAAAGTTTGGCAGGTCTGCTTCTGGTTGTTTTGTAAATGAATAGAAGTGGAGAATACGGAGCTCAAAAGCTTATTCCATAATCAGAAATTACAACACAGGCATGGGACAGACATGGCTACACTAATGGAGAGAGATCTGTGTGAGACACATACTGCCTGGACAAGTGTTAGGGGAGAGCCATGATTTGTCACTGAGAGATCTGGGCAGTGCCCTGTGCTTGCTCATTCTGAAACTTCAGAAGTGGATAAAAGTGCCATCAAGGCTGCTGTATGGTTTTTCAGGCTCTTTGCAGCAGATTTACAGTCAATAAACTTGGCTTCAAAATTATTGGGATGTATTCAGTATTTTTTTTCCTGGCTTCAAAATATTGCTGATCTTCTGTATACATTTTTTTTATTATTATTATTATTTTTTCTTCAGAAAAGTTTCCAGTTCCGAGGGAATGGTTTGTGGATTTATTTATCTTTTCTGTATTTTTCCCTACTGAAAATAATTCATGGTTTTTGACTGGTTTGCAAAAGCAAATCTAACTTTTGATGTATATGTTATATGGTATTTACTGAAACCAACTGTCAAAGATATTACATAGCTGTAGTCTCATAAAGCATAACCAAATACAGCCACAAGCTCACTTAGAGGATTTTATCATCTGGATCAGGTAAATAACAGTTTATAGTGATGGCTAACAACTGCCTGGCAGTTCATACCGTGTTTGACTTCACACAATTTATGTCGCAAATCCATTATTTATTTAAAAAGATGCTTGTAGCATGGATGAATATAATCAAATTGTTAGGAATATTATTGTCAGAAAGCAACATATTTTTTGCACAAGAGATGTAAGAAAATGTTGTTGGTTTCTTATTCTGAATCATTTTCTGTATAGTTGTTAGTTAAAACAAGGGATATATGAGGTCTGCAGTAAGTCACCCCTGACTGGGTTCCTGATGTATATCCTGTATATTAAATCATAACTGCAGACTCATCTGTTAATTCACATTCCTTTCATCTGAACTCTGTCAACAAATTCCATTCTGTTTGAATTTGTGGTGGAAAAAGTAACTTGTCCATTTTTATGGACTGAAAGACATGTTTCTGTTTCAGTAGATAGATGTGTAGGTACAGGCTGAGTAGCAGCCCTGCTGGGAAAGACCTGGATGTTAGAGTGGACAAATGTAACTTAAAATATGAGCCAGGACTGGGTTCTGGCTGATTAAAGCAAACAGCACAGGGGGCTACAATAAGAAGGAGCATGGTCAGCAAGTTGTGGAAAGCTGCTATCCTGATCTATTCACAAGGTAAGCATGGACTGTGGCCTAGGATGGGCATTAGGAAAAACTTAGTTATTAGTCTTGATAGTGCAGCACTGGAGAGTGAGTCCAGGGAGGCTGTGATATCTTGATTTTTAAGGCCAATAAGTAACCAAAGCTGTGGCTGATCAGGTCGTGTTGAACATAGCCCCAGTTTGGGATGGAAGTTGGGTTACAGACCTCCAAAATACCTTCCAGCCAACACGTGTGTGAGGCTGGGATAAGTTCTGTGAAAAAGAAAAGAGAACTCCGCCTGCCTGAAAAGAAAGCTGGCAAAGTTCAGCTGCACTTAGTACAGCCCGTGAGTATTTTTCATGTGCTTTGGGAATTATTCCAAACACAGTGACATCACTCAAACAACTCTGGACCGCTTAGTGGTTGCAAAAAATTACTGCTATCACTGGCTGTCAATGGATGTCTACAGGCACAAATTTAAAACAGAAATGGCTATGGAGCTCTTACAGTTGTCTTTCCAGATTGCTTGCTGATACACGCTCCATAAATAAGAACAGAAAATTCTCTGCCCTCTGTTTTTCTTAAATGATTCTGCAGTAAACATCCCGTGAGTCACAAGAAGGAAGTGATCAGTCACCACTGCTTTCTCTAGCTCCCTGGCACTGTGCAAAGATGCATCATACCTTGATTTTCCTCTTCATCCATCAATGTCTGCATCCATGGTAGTAAAGAAAACATCAGAGCCTGAGGACTCTTCCACAGCCATCTATGATGTGGAGTTATTTGTGTCCTGCCTGATGTGGTTTTTGTCTTCACCAGTCAGTACTTCCCAAAGAATGTGAGGATAGCACAGGGTTGGAATGATTCCTCGAGGCCACCCCATTGCTGAGAAAAAGTTGCACTAACTTTATAGATTTGGGCCACTAGATACACTTATAATTTGTGTGATTGTTGCAACACAAAAATGTCCCAAGTACTATTACCAAGTAAAAGAATCTAGTTTCTTAGGTAAATCACTGAACATAAAAATTATTCAGTCAGTGGCAAATATCAAAGTATTGTTAATAGATTCAAGTACCATAGAAGCTACTCATTCAGTGTCTAAGATTAGACCAAGAGCTTGCAGCTGTCCTTTTGATTAAAAACAAAGTGGAGTGATACATGTTTGTATCTACTGTGCATTGCTTTTCTAGTACCATTCAATGTCTCCTAGATGTTTTATTGGGTGAAACAACGAAGATTCTCTATTCACCTTCTTCCTGCCACCTTAGATTTCTCGGCCTCTTACCATATTCCCAGCTGTCTCCTCACCAGGTTTAGTCATATTAAACTGTTCTACCACTTTATAGAAAGGCCACTCTGTGATGTAAAATGATCGTTTCTGGATTTTTCTCTACATTTTCCCTCTTGCCATACCCTTTCTTTCATACCCTCATTATTCATAACACACATAATGATTTTACACAGTGGCACAATGAGATTTTTTTGTCTTGTTTAGTATTCATTTCCTCATAAGTCATAGCATTTCCTTTCATTTTTTGTTCACTATTCAACACTGAGTTGATATTTTCATATAGCTGTCTATTTTGTCTTTAACACCTCACTCCCTGTTAGTAATAGCTAATGTGAAGCCACCATTAGAATTCTATACAAAGTTAGGGTTTTTTTTTTTTTTTAATGTATCATTCTACATTTGTTTACTTAACTGCAGTTTCCTCTGCTATTTTAGTACTTAGTCATTCAATCTCCTGAGGCTCTTCTGTGTTTCATTTCCAGGCCTCATTCTTACTCGTACAGAAGCATCCGCAGCGAATCACATCGCCTTCTGAGTCACAGCACTGTACTCATTTTCCATATGATGAACACCTTGGATGAGAGCACAGGTCCTGGAGATGCTCCTTGTAGTCTGTGACAGTTGGCATTTGTTCCTATGTCTCCTATTTTCTTAAACACTCGTTAATGACACAAGGGCTTTTCCTCTTAGCCTTTGTCAGAGCACTTTCTTTGATCTTGTCGGATGTCTTCTTTGAATCTGGATAAGATTAAATTTTTCTCCCTTGTCCATTTGATCCTTCATTTCAACTAAACAAAATGATCTGTCTCTGAGGCAGTGTGGGAGTTTTCCTTAACTATAGGAATTTCTACCTTTATTCTGTATTGCTGTTGTCAGTCATTCACAGCATATTGCCAATGTTTATTATGTGAAGAGATATATTAATTGATACGAGTGGGAACAGAAACTTGGAAACATGTTTTTAAAAATATTTCTGGAATACATAATGTTTTTTTTCTCTGTTTGCTTTAATAATCCTATGACAGCATTGCAACAATGTATACATTGGACAGCTATAATTCACAGTTTCCTCAGTCAGGAAATATTACTGATGTAAGTTACATTTTCTCATCAAAAAATTCCTGAGTAGTTACACAGAGGCAACTACTCACTAGTAAACAGATAGTACTTCTTCCTGTTCCTTTGCAATGAAGATACACAAATATAGACCAATGCTAAAGAATATCTGTTTTGACTTGACGTAAGCTGTGAATGAGAAAATTAAGGACACTCGTAGCTGAAAAAAATGGAAAAATAAATCCTGAGAGGCTCATTGTGTTTAACAGTTGGAGTCACTAAATCTTCAATGTTAGTTATGATTGGTTAGCTGTAGAAAATGATATAGTAGACAATACAAAGCTCCGGTCTGGACTGCATGACAGTCCCCTGTGTGTTCCTACAAGCCAGCATCTACTGTATGGAAGAAGTACATAGGACTACGTGACTCAGGCCTGGCCACTGACCTACACAGCCTTTAGTTTGACTGGTTAAATGCTACTTCCATTAATAGAAATGAGTCAGTGTGAAGAACTAGCATTCTCCAGCATCTTTCCACAGCGCTTATGATGGCCCACCATAAAAATATCTTGCTTCCTCTGAAAGAGGTAGGCAGGATGCTGGAGAACATGCTAAGCTCCTTTGAGTCCATTCTGCAGGTTTGTGGTGATGAGTAATTGCCAGATACTATCAGACTGCTCACATGTGGAGTGCAAGAACAATCTCTCTTGGATCTTTTTACCATCAGACTAAACTGATCAGGTGGCATAGGCTTAAGCCCTAGAAAAAGGTTGATAATACACTGCTCTATCTGCTAGTTGCTCCATACAACAATGCTGCTGTTTTTGTCTCATTGGCTCTGTACTTGGACAAAGTTAACCCAAGGATGAAAAACAGCTGTGTGAAACAGAGCCTGTGCAAGAATCATGAAGTGAGGAAAGCCTTTCTGAAGAGTGCAAAATGCGGTCTACTTTGGAGTTAGTCGATCCACATCTGTAATTGATCAACCAAATCTATAATTTAGAAGTCCTTTTGCATTCCTTGATTGTGCATTCCTTGATTGTGCTAAGTTCGGACATAGCATTACCCATGAGTAATGCTTTCTATGAGCTTTCATTGGCTAGAAGACCCCATCCCATGCTGGCAGACAGTGACATGTTACTCAGTTATTCATGCTTCACTTGCTTCCTGGCTGGACTACAAGAGTCTGATATATTTGGTCACCAGACTTTTCAGCACTCAGAACAATTCACCTAGAATAAAAAGCCCTCAGCCATGCTGTTTATTTTAAATGTATCAGACCTGTCCTCAGCTGTCTACAATCCCTTCCAGAAAAAAAAGTGAAAAGTAAGATTTGATCCTTCTCGTCGCAGCAGGGTTTCCCCCAATGGCCGAAGAGCACCTAGAGCTTTGTGTTGACAACTACACTCATCTGTCCTTGCAGACCACCACCTTTGCTCCCAATCTCCACCTCAGTAGGGGTAAATACTGTCATAAAAGTTGTCGATTCAGGAGACAGAATGTTCTTGGAGACCACTCTAGGATTATGAAATGTGATAAATACCTTGGGATATAACAGCAGTCACAAATCTGACCCTCCATGCAAAGTACAAGACACATCTACCAGGCCTTCTCTAGCAAAAACACAGAGGCAACTTAAATATTTATAATCAAACCAATTCTACTGAAGGACAACACTTCACTGCCTAAGATGAGAGAACAAACAGCATGTGCAGCAAGCAAGAAATCATGCTGTTTAATGTACTTTGGAATGATTCTCTAATGCCATGCTAATGACAGAGGTACAAAGAGCTCTTGCAAAACTGAGCAGAAAGGTGCTTCTTTGAACAATATATTAATGGAGTTGAGAAAGTAGACACCAGCTTTTCTTAAAACACATTTGGGTCTGCCATTTGAACACTTGTAATGCTGTTACAGGCTGGGACATACAAACTGTGAATACTCATCATTTTTTCTTGTTGAAGGTTTTGTGATTAAGGCCTAAGACCTGGAAAAAAAAAACTGCTTTATTGAATGAATTCTGGACTCCACTCCCTCTATCAGATGCCTTTTTTTTTTTTTTTCAAGCTCCCAGTTTTCTTATCAGTGGTAGAAGCTCTGAGGCAGATTCAGCAAAAACATCAGCATACAAACTAGAAAAGTAAATGTTATATCGATTGTAAAACCCAACAATAATAATACAAATAATTGAAGATAGTGCCGTATTTTTGCAAGAATTCATCTTCTTTCAACTTCTACCCCTTAAGAAGTCAATAGAAACTTTAAAACTGGAGCATAGGAAGTTCCGCACCAACATGTGAAGGAATTCTTCACAGTAAGGGTGACAGGGCCCTGGAACAGGCTGCCCAGGGGGGTTGTAGATTCTCCTTCTCTGGAGATATTCAAGACCCACCTGGACACCTAACCTGTGCAGCCTACTGTAGGGGGCCTGCTTTGCAGGGGGCTGGACTCGATGATCTCTGGAGGTCCTCTCCAACCCCTGCAATTCAGCGAGTCTGTGATTCTGTGATTTTGTCCACTGCAAACATTGCCATGCAAATATGAGGCAGAACTGACATTTGACATGCTTTCTCTACAAAAACATAATTGCTTTCTCAACAAAAGTATAACTGAGCTCTCCCTCGTAACATTTGCAGTTTGGCTGATAGTTTCTCAGCTTCATTTGCTTAATTACCTTAACAGAAGACAGAAGATCACGCTGCTGGAGCCTTAGACAGTATAGAAGGTAACAAGTGTGGCTACAGTTAATTGCAACTTTTTTTTTTTTTTACTCTATATTCCAGAGTCAGCACAGCATCTTTCCTGTCACTCTTCTTTGTATATTCTTTCCCTATCCAAGAGCGTTATACTATGAAGCCTACAGCTGCTTGATGTTCTAGGAGCCACTCCATCACATTTGGATGCCATCTTGACTCTCCAGCTTCTTCGTGTGTGCACCAGTTTGGAATGATGAATCAGAGAGATATGCTGGCAGGAGGTAAATACAACTCATCTGTTGTCTGTTGCCCTTCCTAGAGGCAAGATGTTGCTTTTGCAAGAGGCAGGCATCCATCTGCTACAGTTTTTGGAGATCAATAAAAGACTGAGACACTAGAAATCCGTTCCAGAAGTTGGCCAGAGTAAGGTTTCTCTATTCTGGGATGAAAAGTAAGTCATATTGGGGTTGTCTTTTGTTAATTTTCTGCATCTAGAATAATGTGTGAACAGAACTAACATTCTTTGTATTCAATGTGAAATTAATGTGCATGTTATTTGACCCTTTGCATAACTCTGTGTGTATCTGCACACAATGACATGGAATTTACAGCTGAATGCCATAACCCAAGGAATTCTTCTTGTGATTTCTTTCCATCACACTCTAATTTGAGAAGTTACAAGTCACTGGAAAAACACAAATGTTTAGAATACTTGAAATGAAATTAAGAAAAGATAACTGATTATATAGGGAAAGATCTAAAGCACTGAATCCTTTCTGAGAACATGCGTTTCTTATTTATATTTAAATCAAATAAGAAAACTAGTCATAAGAGAAGAAAGAAATCATAATTACTCCCAAATAGCATATTTTAATGTCTTATTTCATTCTTTATTTAACTGCATTCAAATATTTTCATAGCACATTGTTTGAAGGCAGTTATCTAAAAAAGTACACAGCTGCATACCTCATCAAACAGAAGGCAAGCAATTAGGAACAGGAAAAAATCTCTATTATTTACTGACAAATAGAGTACATGGTTTGTACATCTTGCACAGAGATTAATTAAAAAGAACCTTGTCTGGAAGTACTTTTGACTGTTTTACACACAATGTGTGAATGCATTCTAAAATCATTTATTTTCTTTTGCTGTCTTGTAAGCATGAGCTAAGAGCCCAGCTAGTTTTGATGCCAGGCAAACGTAAATTATGTACTTTTTGAAAAATAATGAATAGAACTGCATATGTGAAAGAAAAAAGGGCAATTTTCACAGTAACATTTTGTTTAACAGATATCGAGAATAAGAGCTATAAAATGTTGAATACATACACAGAATATTACCTAAAGAAGGAGTAAACCTAAATAACTCAGTAATTCTAATAGTATCTTGGAAAGATCAGATTCCTGGTATACAGCTTTATAAAGCTATGCAGTTTCAAGTCCTTTCCTTCCTGAACATTGTTGTTATTTAGCTGGTTGAAAATCCCAAGGTAAGTCAGAATGAGCATAATTGTTTTCCTAGGTGCAAAACTGCAGAGGTAAATAAATGTAGAATTTCTGTTAGCTCATAAACTTGTAGAAGTTACTGTCTCCTTCCTTTTCCCCTGCAATTCAATTTCAAATCAAAATGGTTAAGTCCTACTTCACGAGTGCTTCTTTATATCCCTGAGTTTGTTTTCATTTTCTACTTGCAAGGTGGCACAGGAAGCATATGACCAAGAAAACAAGCTGTTGTAGTCATAGAAATTGATAAATTGTTGGCATGGAAGATCTGCAGAGCCATTTGCTTTCAGTCTTTTCTCATTCATTGAATGAATCTTCAACAAACCGATTAAATTCACTCATTGAAAGATTGCAAGGCAAATGGAAGATTGGCATTGCTTCTGAAGGTGCCAAATTGAGGAGCCATTGTTACACAGCACTGAGTACATAATGTTCCCATCACTAATGGTATCTAAAAAAAAACGTAATTATTTCTAAAAAAATAAACCAAAACAAACTTTAATTGACAATACTTTTATTAATATAAAGTTGTTGCAATATTCTCTTTAGAGGTTCTCTAATGTTCTCTGTTGAGCAATAGATTTAATGATGCTTTTGTATTTTTGACACAGTTCTTCATGACGTATTTCACATTCTCATTCTGTAAATGAAGAAGCCTTCACTTAAAGTGAGGCATCGAGTCAGCAGAGCAGGCAGCAATAGAGGCTTCAGAAACGGGGAATTGTTGTTTTCTCACTCTGAGGGCATTTTGCCAGAGAATTCTGCTTGAGACTCATGGAAATTCTTGGACTAAATGTATGCATGCATGGGACTGGAAAAATATATATGAAGCGTGTGTTTCTATAGGAATCCTATTCACCTAAAACATAACAAGATTTAAAAACACTTCTTGTGAATCAGATTGAAAATGACTGTGGACTTCACAGCCTGTCTTCTTGCACATTTTTACTAGATTTGTAGCAATCGATATTTGCTGGTTGATGCTTGGCAGAGAGAAGAAAGAGACCATGAAGAGAAAGGACACATTCTTAAGTGTTTAAGTAAAAATGTGCACGCGTTTTTCCACTTAAACTTCAACCGTGATCTTTCTGGTGTGTGCTCTATGTCTAAAATAGCAAATGAAAGGGAGCAGCTGATAAAACAAGAGATGTGGATCTCAAACGAGCGCGAAGTTTGTCGTTCGAGTTCGTTCCTTTAAAAGAAGTTATTTCCGTATTGATTCTCCAGTCTCGCAGTTTCCTCTCAATAAAATATGTAAGAACAGCTGCAGACATTGTGAGACTTTAACAATGAATAAATAACACTTCTGCAGCGCTACTACCAGAGCCCGATGAAATTTATATGACTTTTTCCCACAGTAACCGACTTGTTCAGGAGTTTACTAACTCGTGCTATGTATAAATATTCCGACTTCTGCTTTTGTAAGTGCATGCCTAATGCGCGCCAGCTGAAGGCGGCTCTCCGTGATGTTTCCTGCAGCGATACAGACGCTGTGCTGGGAAGGCAGACGGTTCGTGCACTCACATACACAGGGAGGGCTCAAAGTCTCAGCAGTCTCACTCCTGTCTGTCTGCCTTCTTCGAGCTCCTTTTCTTCGGGCTTATCTCTGGCTGTGTGGGGAATACGTTCCTCCAACTATGATTGACAGTGCTGAGCAAATTCGTTAAATCCAACATGCTAAAGCTCGTGGCTGATGAGTAGTACTGCTGGGACAGTCTGACAACACCTGGTACATATCAACGTTACCTGACTGGGCAACTGCAAAGGATGCCAGAGTTCCTGGGAAAGCCCCTTCTCTTTGTTGTGCTACATGATGCGCATCAGGAGCTGTAACACACTGTGAAATCCTCATGCCTTCAACTGGAAATTGAAGTAAAAGCATGAAGAATCGCAAAGCTATTTGATGGGGTGTTCAAACTGGATCTAATTTGATTGGGAGAAAGTGCTTATTCTTCAAGAATGGAGCAGATAGGTAGTGCACAAAGATTTCATTGCCTATGGCCACAGCCACACAGTGGGTGTCTCTGCTCTGGAGAGCTGCACATTAGTTCCAGGCTATCTGCATGATTGTTGTGGCTTGGATCTGACAGTAAAATATATCCACATACTGTACAGAGAGTGTCGGAGCCTGCAGATGATACAGATACATCTGTCTCAGTGTCCGACCTCCTCAGGCAGGTGCACCAAAGCACTGTTATCTGCATGAGGATGTATTTTCCTTTTGTTTCTGAGGATTTTGTAAAGTAGCTCTTCTCCACAGAAAGCTTCATCTGCATCAGGAAAAGCAAGAGCAAAGCTTTCCTGAGCACTGGAATATGGACCAGAGGGACATCATTATCCTTCAGAATTACTCCCTGTCCTCTATGTCCTTGTGTTTATAGCAGGTGAAAATCTCACATCAGGATACATCAGTGTGTAATCCAATGGGTACTTGCATTGGAACAAGGATGATAGGAACTGTCTCTTTCAGTAGAGCCTACACACATGACATTACAGTGCAGTGATTTGCTTCTTGATCATGTCTTGGAGGACACTATTTATGTTATGTGTTCGTGACTGTATCTTCACTGTTAGCACAGTTGATGCTCAGAGCTCTCCTCCCTTATTTCCTTCATATTCTTCTGTGCTCATCCTTCTCTTCCCTCTGCACATGCCAAGCAGCCTCATCTGCTCCTGGTATTTCATGTCACCAAGGACTTCCAAACCTGGCTCCGAACTGCGTCTAATCTTGTAGATTCCCTAGCATTCTGGGCATATCTTTTTAAATGTCTTACTGTACTTCAAATGTGGCTTTTGTAAGAGTTTGCCCTTGTGATTCCACTCTTGTGCTCAGTCTTTTCTTTTTACTATGCTGGCGGTTTATTGGGGTATTACTAAGGCTGCTCTCAAACACATCAGGGAGGGAATACAAGAACAGTGCCAGGAATACAAATGGCTATGAGTTACTTTATAAGGTCTGCATGAGTTTTCTGACACACAGAACAGTTTTCCAAATTCTTTCGGCCCACAAAAATGAAAATTTCACTAAAACTCTGAAATATTCACAGAAAGGTGTTGCTTTCAAGGTAAAGATATTTTCTTCAGTAGAGAGCAGTTCCCTCCTGCACACTGTTTATGTGGCACACTAGTGACACTCTGGCAAGATCATTGAAGCAACAACAGCGTTTGTGGTCTCATAGGTTTATAATAGTCCAAGAGAAATCTGTTTCCTTTAAATTGCTTTATTGCTGTACAAGATCTATCCTGCGTTTTATAACTGAACCCTCAGTGTTTTCCAGTGGTATGTACTCTCCATTCTCATGGTAAATATGAGTGCCTCATTTGGAAAGGGAAATAGAAACCACTGTCAGCTGGAGGAGAGGAGAGGAGAGGAGAGGAGAGGAGAGGAGAGGAGAGGAGAGGAGAGGAGAGGAGAGGAGAGGAGAGGAGAGGAGAGGAGAGGAGAGGAGAGGAGAGGAGAGGAGAGGAGAGGAGAGGAGAGGAGAGGAGAGGAGAGGAGAGGAGAGGAGAGGAGAGGAGAGGAGAGGAGAGGAGAGGAGAGGAGAGGAGAGGAGAGGAGAGGAAAGGAGAGGAAAGGAGAGGAAAGGAGAGGAAAGGAGAGGAAAGGAGAGGAAAGGAGAGGAAAGGAAAGGAAAGGAAAGGAAAGGAAAGGAAAGGAAAGGAAAGGAAAGGAAAGGAAAGGAAAGGAAAGGAAAGGAAAGGAAAGGAAAGGAAAGGAAAGGAAAGGAAAGGAAAGGAAAGGAAAGGAAAGGAAAGGAAAGGAAAGGAAAGGAAAGGAAAGGAAAGGAAAGGAAAGGAAAGGAAAGGAAAGGAAAGGAAAGGAAAGGAAAGGAAAGGAAAGGAAAGGAAAGGAAAGGAAAGGAAAGGAAAGGAAAGGAAAGGAAAAAGAAGGGGAGAAAGAGAAATAGAGGAAAAGAAGAAAAGCAAGAAAGAGGAAAAGAGAAAAGGAGAAGAAGTGAAAAAGGGGAAAAGGAAAAAAAGGGGGACAGAGGAAAAAGGGAGAACGCAAGAAGAAAGAAGAGGGAAAGAGAAAAAGAGGAGAAAAAGAGAAAACGAAATGGAGAGAGGAAAAAGGGGAAGGGGAAAAAGGAAGAAGTTAAAAGGAAAAGGAGGAAAAGAGAGAGGAAAAAAAAAAAGTAGAATAGGGGAAAAAAGGGATAGAGGACACGCACTCCGCGCTGGCTGCCCGGGGGGAGCAGTTCTCTGTCTCCCCTCTTCCCCGGCTGCAGGGACCGCCGCCTGCCCGAAGCTCGCGCCCGTGTCCGTGGGGCTGTGCGTGCAGTTATGTGCTGCACAGATGGGAGAAGAGGAGTACGTGCCTGTCTGATGTTGCGTGAAGAGATTACGTTAGTGGAAAATACCGGTTTAATAGAATCATATATGCAACTGGTGCGTTTGTAATGAATAGAAAGCTGATGCCGTTAATGCAGCATTAACGCGGATTCAGCCCCTGGCACGGCTGCTGCAGCCACCTGCAGAGCGCCGAACCCCGCTGCGGACGGGGCTGCCACCTGCAGGCGGCCGCGGGCTCCGCAGTCATCACGGCCCCGCCGGAGTGGCACAAGGAATGGCTTCGGCAGGGCTTCGGTTTAGGGCTGCGACGCTGAAAAAGTCCAAAAGTATCTTTCATCCCCTCGGTGTTGTCGGATGATCACTGCTCACCCTCTGTTCCAGATCAACAGCGAATGGATCTGAGCCCGGCACAAAGCCTTCGCTTGGGAAACCCGCTGCTCATCCCTGCTATCAGTCTGTGTCATGAATTTGTAGCACTTAGAATGCTGGGTGGAAGCCTTCTGCCTCATTTTTAGCCATTTTAGCAGACATTCAGTATAGGGAATTCATTCAGATTTCCTCATTTGATCATAGAAATAAATTGCTTTAGAGGGATTCTCTAGAATTAGAGTTGAGGCTGGATAAGGCCCTGGGCAACCTGATGTAGCTGTGGTGTCCTTGTTCATTGCTGGGGAGTTGCAGTAGATGGCCTTCAGAGGTGCCTTCCAACTCTAAGGATTCTATGATTCTATGATTCATGCCACCATAAAACAATGGGGCAACCAAGGCAGTAGACTGAGTCTGCCACTTTGCCTTCAGTTGGCCAAGCCCAAGTGAGACAAAAAGCACTGAGTGCTGTCGGACCATTCAGGTGAGAGAATACATATCAATATAAACAAGTGCTGCACAGTCAGATCTTTAGCAACATGTGCCATAATTCTGTGTCACACACCTTGAATTTAAACAAGTGCCATTGAGAAGTACTCCTGCTGTTTAAGCTCAGGAAAACACTTTGATTGCAGCTGGTGGTGAAAATGAATATCACAGAATCACAGAATGGCCTGGGTTGGAAGGGACCTCAAGGATCATGAATCTCCAACCCCCCTGCCACATGCAGGGCCACCAACCCCCACATTTAATACTAGACCAGGCTGCCCAGGGCCCCATCCGATCTGGCCTTGAGCATCTCCAGGAACAGGGCATCCACAGCCGCTCTAGGCAGCCTGTTCCAGCACCTCACCACTCTCATAGTAAAGAACTTAATGTGTTGGTGTGTTAATAAACACACAGCCTCATAATATTTAGAAGTGAAAACTGGGAAAGGCTCTAATTGCTTTAAGTGGTATTCTTCATTCTGTGATTTTGTGACGGACTCACTGTAGGGAAGCTGCTGTAACAGGAGATCAGACTAGGTGATCCCACAAATCTTAGAATTATTGAATCACCAAAGTTGGACAAGACCTCCAAAATCATCCAGTCCAACCGTTCAAAATCTCTTCCAACCCCTATCAGTCTGTGATTCTGTGATATGTAGGAATAAATGCCATACACTCATAGACTTCTATTACTTATTAAAATGTGTACATACTGCAGCGGAACTCCAAGCATTTCTCCCACCTTGGGTCCAGTCAGGGAATCTTACAACAAGTTGAGTAAGGCTGCCTCTGAACGTGATCAAGCAGCTCATTAAGTGGCATTTTTCAGGGAAGGAGTCTTTGCTTCCAAAGTTTTAACTTAGTTGTGCTAAGGATGGCAGCAGGCAACTTCAGACAGACTTCTCTTTTTTCTGAATCCCTTGGTCCCTTTCCCTCAGGATTATACTGGGAAAAGTCAGCTGGCGATCAGTAGGAGGTTGGGAATGTGTCAGCTTAAATGGAAATGGATATAATCACTGAGTTAGTCATTTTAACAGTATACTTCTGCCCAGCATTATGTTGTTTGGTGCTACAGCGTCACCTGAGGCCTTTCTAAGAAGGCAAAATTACGTACTATTTGAAATGACTGCAAGCTTCTGACAGCAGGCTGTGTATGGCCAGGAGAGCTGAGCCCTGTCTGAGGCAGTGTCACAGGCAGGGTCGGATGTTTCAGTGACAGTAAAATATCCAGAAGATCACAAGAATTACTGAGAAATTACATTTGCGTGTGGATGCTACTAAGGTTTATTTAAAGATTTCTAACGTTACACAATGACCTAAAATTATTTAAATATTACTTTGCTCAAAAAGATTGTGATTAGAATATAGCTGATATTTATAAGAAACATGGTTCTACAACTTTCTCTATACACAAAATATGCTCTAAGAATATTTTACTATATTACTTATTACTTATTATGAAATAAGAAAGAAAAGCAATATCTTATCTGATATAACAAATCACCTCTCTGTTGATGCAGCTACATAGGTTGATTCAGTCTAGGGCTGCTATGGGTACCGTGTTTGTTTCTTCTTCGACAGTTTCACCAGGATTGTTCCCCAAGGAGAAAAAAAGCAGGATGAGCTGCCTTCCAGTCCCAGCTGCAGCTTCAGTAACAGCAGCATTTCCCCGGCGATGTTCTTTGTGTGCGGACTGAACTAGGCAAAAGCCTCAAAGGGGAAAGCATACATTTCTGACGAGCTGCCAGTATCTCAGAAATGCTTCTCAAGCATGACACTGTGTTTCAAAACACAAACTGATAATTTTTTATTAAAAGCCTGGAACAGCATCCCATTGTGTCTTCTGGACATTAATAGAAAGGTTTTGGCTTGCAGTTTTATGGTTGTATGACATCATCTATCACATCTCTTTTCTGTATAAATATGCAATGAAATATTTTCACAGAAAAGAATGAGTTACTGATTTCTAAGGCCGATAAGAAGATCTAACAAATCACTGTGAGCCTTAGAAAGCATAAGCTTTATAAATTCCTTCTTGAGCCAAGCTGATTAGCCAGGAGAAATGGAGCCAAAGAGAGCTCTTGGCTCAGAGTGCAGCCATGCAGGATAGGGCTCTGCAGGGTGGCTGTGCAGAGTGGGTGGAATACGGCTTAGAAAATAGAGCATTGTTTCCTGTACATTATTCTTCATTCTTATCATGTCCAATGTGTTCGTTGGTTGCAAGTATTTAATTCTGACACACTAGATTTTTAATGAGCGTCAGTCCACTAAATCTCAGTGTCCCTAACAGAACACTACTTCAAATGGGAGCCTCATTTTACAGGTTTTCATTCGTGTGCCTCTCACCTTGCAAACCCCATTCATGCGCTCCACACAAGAAATGAATTCATATATCAAACATATGCAGGCCCACAATAAATTCAGAAGTAACACATCATGCTATTTCATACTGTTACTTAAACAAAGTCATAGACTGAGAACTAAATTACAACACTCATCCAGATTAAAGGAATCCCAATATTCACGTACTTATTTTCAGCTCAGGAAATAGGATCATTATTTGCAGGCAGCAATTTAGACTTTGTTCCTGTCTCATTAGTCAGAAGAAAAGGACATTTATCTTAACAATGGGGAGTTTTTCAAAATACAAATCAATGAACCTAGTTTTTAAAGAGCCAAATTTCAGATAGCTTTCTGCTTCTCTCAGACAAAATGTTCATAGGGGAAATATCCACAGGGTATTTTAAAGGATGTATTGAATGTATATGTGATTTGAAAAAAGAGATTTCAGAAAGTAGGGTTTTAGTGGGAGTGTGTCCCTTAATAGAAACCTGCAGCTGAAAGGAAGCACTTGAGCATGGGATTAGACAATACAAATATGGTGACAAACCCAGGCAGTAGGTAATTAATTAAGCGGGTCTTTAGTTCCTCAGTGTGGAATTCTATAACTGTGCTTTGTACATTCCTTCTTCGGGGCAGGAAATTTATTTTCTGTCATGTAAACTCTGTTAGCATTTTCCAAAAGTTTGCGTAAGAACTGATTATTTATCTGTTAAGTACCAGCACACACTTTGGCACAACTAATTCCATATCTTCTTCTCCTTAAACGTTTTTTTCCCTGTGACTGTTTTGTTCTGGCTTCATTTTACATGGAGAGATGGCTGAAGGAGATGGATGTGACTTCCATTCAGTTGCAAGAGGAGATTTTCCCAAGAGTCAGCCCATAACTGCACCAATCCTTCTACCTTTTTTTTCTTCTAGGATTCACAGATTGCACACTAACAAACAGGTTATCACATTGAAGTTTCAGTCTCTGAAAGCAATATAGTCCATGAAAGATGTCTTGGTTACTTGATATAAGATAAAGCACTCTACTGAGGGGCTACTGAGAACAATTCTGTATGGTTTGTTTATTCTAAGTGATGATACAGAATCATAGCATCATAGAATGGTTTGGGTTGGAAGAGACCTTTAAGATCATCTACTTCCAACCCCCTGCTATGGGCAAGGACATCTCCCTCTAGAGCAGGTTGCTCAAAGCCCCATCCAGCCTGGCCTTGAGTGCTTCCATTTACTAAATCTTGTTTAGATCTTCTAAGATTCCTAAAATGTGAGTGACGTTAAACTTTTTTAATGGCTTTTCTTAATGCATGAACAATAGCGTAGTTTTACTGTGCTTTGAAATTATGCTCAGAAACTGAGAATTCAAAGAGTAAGAAATGAAGTCAAGCATCTATGCCTGGTTTTACTGACTATTTTTGAGAGCTCAGATAAGTATGTACGCAGCGTGCTGTCACAAAATGAGAGAGAGGGTTGTGGCTGAGAATCAGTTATTAAAAGACAATTATTTAGAATTATATTGTATGCTGAGTGATGTCAAGGATTATACAAGAAGCAATTTTTCTGTCAAAGAATGAACGAGCTTAAAAATTGATTTTACCGAAAAAACCAGTTTGATGACACTTGAGATTTTGAAAATACTATGGTTTCAATTTTTCTTCTTCCGACCTATGACCTTGTCCCAGCTGTTGAAGATCCCCAGGTAAGATTGCAGGAGCAGTGTGATTTTTCTGGGAATTAAACTGATGAGACAAACACCAAGTTAGCCTCACTTAAAAAAAATAAAATAAAGTGAAATAAAAACGCACTGTACTAATATAAATTCATAACACATGCACATTACTTCTCACGTTTGGCAATAATGCATTTGGTATTCCCATATTAGAAACAGGAAAAGTAAATACAAAACAAGCAGTTTCGTGGAAAGCCCAGTGTTGGTGGAGGTGGTTACTGGAAGCAGACAATTCTAGTCCAGGCAGTGCTCCCAGTGTACCATCCCATGGAAATGTTTGATTTCTATATTGAACTATAGCTTAAGAAGTATATTTGAGACAGAAGGTGTCAGAGGAATACCAGTCTATTAAATCATTAAAAACTATCAAAACTGTTTCTTCGTAACTGATTACCTATAGCTGGTTTGATTGCAGGGATGCTAAGTAAAGGAAGATTTTAACTAAACCTCCTTGCTGATTTTGGAGGCACATGGGAAAGGAAAAAAGGAAATGATAGAAGACAGGAAACATGTTCTTACGTTTTGAAACCACAAAGGTGTAAAGTTGGAGGAATAAGCAGATACATCTTTTCCTTTCGAATTGCATCTATGATCTTGCTGGCTATGTACTCTGGCTCGTAAATAGGAAGTAAAATTGGATGTCTAGTGAAACAAGAAATAAAGTATTATGGAATTGTAACATTTTACTTTTGAGAAGTATTCTAACACAGAAATCATTTAACGCAAGAACTTCTCTCCTTCCCCTTTAATAGCCCTGGAAAGCAGTGTCCAATCCTGCTTGTTCCTTCTATGATCATAACAAATAGAAAAAAGTTAATGACAGATGAATAGCTTTTGTGCAAGCCCAGCTCAGACCCTACTGAAGTTCCTGCCCACATTGACTGTGGCATTGAAAAATTCCAGCTCATCTGTGGTTTATGATGTTCCATGCATAAGATTTCAGCCCTCTGCACACCTCTTTCTTATTTTAGATTTTGGGTTGGCAGCTAAATAAACAGGATCGGGCCTGTTTCCAGCCAGGAGCTCTGCATAATACATGCCTCTACAGGATGATGAGTGCTGGGTTCAGGAACAGAGTGCTGAAAAACCAAGACTGCTTGCACTTCACTGCTGCAGTGGCTGAATCAGTGCCTGAAGCCTCTCCTGTCACTGGAACAATACAGCAGCATAGATACTTATACCACAGCTGTTCTCAGAGAAGTACAATATCTGCTAATACTGAGGAACTGTTGCTGACAGGTGGCAAATATCCTGGCAGTCATAATAGTAACGACAGTACCAAAATTACATGGGGCAAAGAACATCAGCAGTGCCCATTCTACCGAAAAGTGAGTTTGCCTAAAATACTGGCACATATCCCCAACCTTTCCCTGATTTCAAGGTCATTGCACAGTCTCTGATGCATGTCAGCTATTAACTGTAGGCAAACTTTGGATCTATTAGCAAAGAGGTAACAGTTGTGTGTGTGCCGAATACTAAATTAAAAACAAGTCAACTTTATAAAAGCTAGAGATGTATATGGCATATCTAGTGACTAGTGATGACTTCTCACTTATGAAACAATATATAATGTAAGTTTTACTTACTCAGTTTCAATACCTCTAATTAATTCAGTATTCACAAAAAAAGGGCAAACGATTGTGGTTTTAATGCCGTGTTTTCCTGCCCGATAAAGTTCTGAATCAATGGCTTCCATCATTCCAATGATTGCAAATTTACTAGAAGAATAATCTGAAACAGAGACAAAGAAACATACAAAATATCTCAAAAACGCTATAATATTATATACTGAATTTAATGTTTTGTAATACTATTTACAACCTTGTACTAATTTGTTATGAATTAGAAGTTTTGAATTAGTGTTTTAGGAATGCTACACATGTTGATGATACTAACTCTTAATGTCAATGGTCCCGACCATGACTGGTGCAGATGTGTCTAAGGATAAGATTAATAATTTCCTTAAGACTTTTCCAGTGAACTGTAGAGGGATATAAGATGGGCTTACTTCACATTTTATATGCACTCCCACACACTCATATGCAAGTCAGGCATTGTTTTAGTTCAGAATGGTCTTCACTCTTTGATATCACATATTACGTGTCAGTAAGAATTATTTCTAGTGGTACAACCTAAATACCCTACTTACAAATACTGCTTCAACACATTATTTCTCCTTCTGGTATTGCTTTGCAAATACAATACTATTTTGCTTGCCTGGGAAGACTGAATCCTGTCTAATATTTACTGCTTGATGAACACACTGAATCTCCTTCCTTTGAGACAATGAAAACTGGACCATGCAAGTTCCTGTGCAACGTGACCTACATTGGACTTGATTTTATCAGGGGGTTTGGACCAAATGATCTCCAAAGATTTCCTCCAACCAAAACTATTCAACATTTTTTTATTTTTTCCAGCTGTAAGAACTTCATTTTAATATAATATAAAGTCATATATAAATGTAGTTTCCTAAGGCTTTTTCAAATGTATATGAAAACATATCAAATACTCTTCAGCTAGAAGTTCAAAAGCTGGTGTCAGAGGCTGTTTGTTCTTCTTCAAAACTTACCTACAGAAGATGGAAACAAACAATCTAAACATGTATAGCTACTGTGTAGAACGTTATAACACTTGTATAGGCAAGTCATAGGCCTACATCATGGGCCTTATGGTTAAATGATAAAAACTAGACTTGTCCATTATCAACATAGATTCTAACCCAATTATAACAGGTGGCAGATATATACCAAAACAACACCATCAACTAGGGGAAGAAACAAAATACACTTATTGATGTGAAAGTCACATTCTCACAGGGCAACTTCAGAGCTACAGTCAGAAAGGCTTGAGAGAGTCTGAGCAGCACACACATGCTGATGAAATAGTCAGGATGTAGCAGCCAGCTCTCCTGAAGGAAACAGCTGAGAATATGGAGCTGTTACATAGCTTAAAACACAGTTAATTTGAAAGAATTTTATTGAAAATTCTGCCAAGTGTCTTCTGAACCTGAAAAACATTTTGCAGCTAAGTGTACATTCCAGGTATAACCCACATATTTTCAGCACTCTAAACATCCATCAGCAGAAAAACTAGTAACAGAAATTGTCAGAGAGCCTACAGGCAGGGCTCCTTCCTGCTGCACGTGTACAAGCTTCTTCTGCAGAGATAAGACAGGCTGCAGTTAGCTACTAAAATCAGCAGTGACTCCCCGTGCCATATGGGCAATACAACACCATCTTCCTCTTCGATATACCATTCCCTACTGATATATCCTTCTATCTCCATGCTCTTCCTGAGTGCTAATACATCAGTACAAACAGCTTAAGCCAAGCATTTCTGAGATCTTTAGGAGAAGGTATTGTCACGAAGACATAATTTTTAATAGAATCTGTTGACACTAACCTGACAATCTGTAGGTTCCCGAGAGTCCTGCTGCACTAGCCATAGAGACCAGGTGTCCATGATTGCAGGCGATCATGGCAGGAAGAAAGGCCTTGCAAGTCTGAGAGACATACAAAAAATACCAAAACAGATAGATGCGTCAGAACTATTGCATTCCAAATTAGATTTTACAATTTGATTTACTTTCTCTAACATAATTCTGCAAGGAACCAAAGTGATCTGCAGTCTCTGTAAGAATTCATAAAGGAGAGGCAACATTTCTTTGAATGACAGGTCCCCAGCTGAAGATCTGTCAGCATTAAAATTGTATTATTAAAAACGATGACGTTTTTGTTTTTTCTGTGCGCGGGAACCTCACAGTTCGAGTAGTCTGACTATTGGTAAGGATTTGTACACAAGAGGGAGCTAGAAGCCAA
The DNA here is from genome assembly GCF_987193195.1 of Phasianus colchicus. Classification (NCBI taxonomy): domain Eukaryota; kingdom Metazoa; phylum Chordata; class Aves; order Galliformes; family Phasianidae; genus Phasianus; species Phasianus colchicus. Next base: position 57,372,358 of record NC_143438.1, read on the forward strand.
CACATCAAGGGCACTTCAGCTGGCTACAGGCCCTGCTTGCAAACTACTTCCTGGCAACTCTGGGCCTCAAACTGCCGTGATGGTTGGTACTAATTGTCTGAGGAGGACACTAGTGTTTTACGAGACAGAAGAGATGAAAAATGATGGGAGCAGTTACAGATTTTTTTCAGTAGCTGAGTTGTACTGCAGTGTGTACTCCACTCCAGATATGTGCCTGGTATGCGCTTTTCTGGTAAGGGGGCCCACAGTCACTGTCCTCTGTGTCTCTTCAGACCTGCCAAGAAGAACATCTCCCCCAGCACCTTTGTCTCTGGTGTGTGGAAAAACGAGGCACTGTGGGCTGGAAAATGATTGGAGGATTTTGCCTGCAATGATTTTCCACTGAGGAATGTCTTTAAGTGAGGTGTTTTGCAGCACTGTGTTCTTCCTTGATGCAGGCTGCACACTCAGGCATGTGAATTACAACTGCAAGAGGAGCAAGGCTAGCACTGCCTCTGCTTCCCAGAGAAATATAAGGGACAACTGGGACCCCAGATAGAAGCAAATTCCCCCAGAGGAAAGAAAACAAAGCAAAGCAAACACATACTATTTAGATCAGGTTTCTACATACATCAAGAAGACACTGACTAGGAATGAAAGCAGAACCTGAAGTCTGACACCAACACAGACAGCATGGTTATGTCTCCTTAAATGCTAGACAGTGCTGTCTTATGTCTGCAAGCATCAGGAGTAGAAAAGTTAGCAGCAATAGCATACATAGCATAGTAGTTTCAGCCACAGCTGTGACAAAAAGAGCATGTTTCACAGTACAGGGGCACAAAGACTTTGTGTTTAGCACATTGAACAGGTAGGTTTTTGTGAACATTACTGAGAGACAGTGGGGCAAACTGTCAATGTGATGTGTATCCAACTACAGGATGATTAAAAAAATGAATTCTCCCCAGTCAAGGCCCTTCCCACCCCTTTCCAAACCGGGTGTTCCAATTTGCCTGAAATATTTGATCGTGCATTTCAGGCCCTTGGAAAAGAAAAATATACATTACCCAAGCTTGAGACAGGAAGTTGACTTTCAAGGTTTTTTCAAAATCATCATCTGGAATGTCAAGAAACTTTGTGGAGTGCAGTATGCCAGCATCATTGATTAGAATAGTAACATCCCCAACTTCTCTTCTAACCTGAATTTAAAAAAAAAAAAAAAGAAAGAAAAAAAAAAGATGAACAAAAATATTAGAAAGTATACTTGCCTTCTGTGCTTCGTTTATGAGAGAATTCCAGTGACAGTTACAATTGTTTATACCTGTACTGGAAACAGGCACATAGGAACTGTTTTAGTGTGCCAGATCAAAGGTCTTTGTAGGCTCTCAGCCCTTGGCTCATGAGGGAAAGCAGTAAGAAAGGACAAGGACACTAAGGTCTCCTCCAGTGCACTCCACAGCTTTTTGCATTCTGCAGCTTAGGATCCTTCTGAGCCAGATATGGTAACTTTCTATTTAATATATCCTGATGATTATTTCCACCTCCCCCCCTACCCCCAGTTTGTCTGATTGCTTTCTCAACTCCAAAATATTTCTGATTTCCACAGGAGCATGCAGGAACAAAACTCAAGCTGATTATTCTTCACTATGTATTTATTCAGGTGTCTATTCTTATATATATTTTTTAATAATCATTATCATTTCTATCAATTTTTTCTGTATGACAGGTTTGTAGTTTCTTGGTGTCCTCTCACTTAAAATTGGCATATTTGCTATTTTTGCTTTTGGGTTTGAAACCTGCCATAAGCAGTACATCACCTATGCATTTGTAGCTCATGAAATGTATATCAAATTTCCCTCAGAGTTGCCAGGTCGACACTTCTGACTTTAAAAATCTGCTAATGTTTTCTTTATCAGTTTTTTCTAAGTTTTCTTCCTTCAGTACACTGATTTGCTTGCTAGAAATAAAGCTTCCATTATAGGAACATACCTAAGGTATTCTGCAGTGAATATCTCAAACAAAACCAAATAAATTAACTTTTCTGCTATTGGTTTATCTTCTGATAAGCTGAAAACTTCTCATATTACTAATAAAAAGTTACATGTATTTCCAGTGGTAGAGGATGCTCCTGGCTGAATTGATCTTACTTAAAGAAAATAGAATTCTGGCCCCTATATGACTGTTCAATTCATAAAAATACCTGAAAAGATGTTGGTAGAATTAACAATAATTCAACACCTTCACACCAATTCAGGAATCTGAAAAAGCTCTTTGAGTTTCTACTTGTAGGTCAGTCTGTGCATGTCAGAGTTCTCACCACTAGTACGGGCACAACAAGTTCTGCAGGGTGAGCCCTGGTTAATGTGTCTGGAGGCTGAGAATCATCTGAGTGCACAGAACAGTTTGAGTCTCTGTTAAACTGAGAACAAAGATCACTTACTTCAAAATATGCACCATCAATGGAAAATTCCAGCAGAGATATTACTTACATGATCTTAAATTGATCATTCTGATGCATGTCTTTCCAGGAAGCAGTCAGCATTTATGGGAACAGGGAATTAAAGCCAATTTAAAATGTTATTTTTTAAAAAGATATTTGATCTTGGTGAATTCTTAAGTGATTTTTTTGTTTGCTTGTTTGTTTGTTTTTTCTTTTTTCTTTTTGCAAGAAGAGCATTCTGTAAGATTGGCAGTTTGATTTGTAGTATCATTTTGAATAAGGATCAAGTATCACATTTGAAGTGCTGATCACAAGTTGCTCGACTGATTCTGCAACTTACTGGGAGATGATAACATAATAAGATCTTGATATTAAGAATTTTGAAATAATTGGAATTCCTTTTATGGACTGCAGTTGTAGGAGTAATAATAAGAGACACACATGGTGAGGATAACCTGACCTGTAACACTCAAATAATTGGCAAAGATCTTTTTCCTTGAGCACTGTGGTCAGTACAGGCCAGAATGTGTTCATCTCTGCAGATGTGTTATTATGATAGATACATCCTTGATCACACTGTGCAAGTAGTATTATGAAACCACTTGTGATTCTTAACCTCTACCACCAACTGCTCCAACAGAAATTATTTTTCCATGTAAAGCTGGTGGGATGTGCCCCCAAGTGCTGCTAGCAAGTACAATTAAAAGAATACCTTGAGCATGAGAACTGCAGTTCCACATACATACAGGGCAGGGGAAGGGAGTGACCATGAAGGAATGGCGGAAACAAAGCATTAGGGACTGACCACAATTCACATTCCCTCTTCCCCTGTCCTGGCTCAGAGGAGGAGGTTGAATGGGGTAAGGTGTTTGCAGTTTGCTACAAAGGGACCTCCCCCCTTACAATGTCCTATTGCTTTTTGTTGTTGTTTCTTGTTATCTTACAGAAATTTAGAAGCCTAGCAAATTCATTCATAGAATTAATCCCTGCCATATACCACACTTCTAATATAAAAGAAGTTGCCACCTCACAAGGAATACTGGAGATGTGTAAGTCTCAACAGAACAGATTAAACCCAGTTACTTTACAACAAAAATAGTTTAAGTTCCATCTAGAAGTTACTTGTCAATAAGAGAACAGTCATCATCGTACATGATTACCTCCCTTTACTGAATGCATAGTTTCTAAGATTCCAGGTCTAAAAGAAGCAGAAAATCACAAGCAAGAAGGAAAATCAGAAACCAGAAGCTGTAACTTACCCTCTCTGCCTGTTCATAGACTTCCTCCCTATTGCTGCAATCGCAGTAGTAGGCAAACACTTGCTTAGCTCCATTTTCTTTGGCTAATCTGACTGTTTCTCTGTTACCTTCTTCATCAATGTCCCAAAGAACCAAGGTTGCTTCCAAAGGAGCAAAATGTAGGGCAATCTGCCTTCCAATCCCATTTGCAGCTCCAGTAATAAGCACTATTTCCCCAGCAAAAGACTTCTTGCATGGAGGGAATATGCATTGGATGAAACTTTTGAAGAGTAAATACACGGATAGTGCCAGGAACTTCAGAGTCTTCAGGATGCATCCGAACATGATTTTTCAGGCACAAAGATTGCTCTTCTGTTTTAAAAATCTAGAAATACAACATCACATTGGCACTTAAAAGCACTGAGATATCGCCTAGGAAAAGAGATTGAGTTTCGAAGAGCTATTTCTTTTACATTGTTCTTTTGCATAAATACAAAATATATCTGAAGAATTGTTTTGCAAAGGCTGGCAGCTTCTTACCTGTAGGATTAAGACAAGTATCATCTGCTACATCCTACACTCGAGATGCTTCATTCCAGAGTCCTCAATATTATTTCAGATTTTTATCTTATATGTGTATGCTGTGGCAACAGCTATAGAGTAGTTTGTTTTCATAGTGAGTTGATTTAACTGAAGAAAAAAAAGGACTGAAAAACTGGGATGATATCAACCTTAGAAAGTATAATCTTGCTCTTTAGCATAAAATGAGATTTGCTGTTTTCAGAAATCAGGTAATAAGAATGAATCTGTGCAGCATATATTTTCCTAATGACATAGCATATTTTTATTTGTGAGCAAATGACCAATATGCTGGAAAGCATGACCCTACAGGTTAGAATCTTGGTTTTCTCATATTTTGACCAGACCTTTTCCTGTACTGCATTCAGTAGCTTAGACATCCTTTTCATGGTAAGCTTTAAGTTACTGAAACATACTGGTTGCATGCTGTCAAATAGGCAAAAAAGGTCAAAGATCCATGTTGAATTTTGTATTTGCACAAGTATTCCTCAAAACAATGAAAAGAAAAATAGTTGCCAGGCTGAACAGCGCAGTAACTGAGAAAAACAAAAACCTTTGTGTCCCCAGAGAGTCACTTCTAGGAATCATCCAGGATCAGGAGGGGCGGATGGCTTGGGCCTTTCCCCAGCTGATCAGGCATACACCATGCCATCTCCCACAACCCGTGGGCTGCCGAATGACAGACACTCAGTGTACCAGCACTGCCGATGCTCAACTTATTAACAAGACAGCTGTCTCAAATGGCACGCTGTATTTTCAGTTGGAACAACAAAACTCATCCCCAGCTCCTTCGCCAGCCTCCCACCTGCCCTCAGCCACCCCAGAGTTGCCCTGTCTGCTGGGATGTACCCCCCTGTACTCCACATCCCTCCTCTTGCCAGGACCCATCCCCATGCCCAATGCTCACCGCTGCTGTCCATCTGCCTTGCCTGCACCCTCTGTCTGGTGTGTCCTGAGACCCATGGCTGAGGTAAGCCCTGCCCACCTTCTTGGGCTTGGCTTGGTGGGTTGAGAGGGAATGGATGAGCCTAGGGCAGGATGGCCTGGTGCTAGCGGTGAGAATGAATGTCTCTCATCCTGTCCTAATGATACACAAGCATGCTGTCACACAGCCTTCCTGGCCCAAAATGCAATGGATGGCACTGAGTCATGGCATCTTGCTCAGGGCTTGGAGACAGTCCTGGTCAAGAGCTTGGAGATTCCTTTCCATGTGCTGCCTTTGTTCCCTCTGCTGTGCACTGGCTGTAGGTGTGAAATGAAATGCTGCCCCTTTTGTAACAAAATGACTGATCTCCAGCTTGTCCATTCGGAATGGAAATAAAAAAGAACACACTAATCATAAATGTCTCCATGTAAAACACTAAAACTGTCTGTCATTGCTTCACACTTTCAAGATAAGAGTTGTGGTTCCTCGGTTTTTCACACAGATGTTAGCCAGCTTTAAGCCCACAATCCTGCACTGCTGTCATGTCACTATTTTTTTTTTTTTTACAAGTGAAAGACTGAATAAAAATTGGCATTTCTACTGAGCTTTCACACTCGTGCTTTTTTCTGTTATCATCTCAGTTTGTCATGATCACCGTGACATTTTCCACACGCTGGTTATATAAAAATCAAATAAAGAGGGCAGTACTTTTTGCACTTTGCATTTTGAGTAAGTGATACTACAGGTCTTGCTCACAGGGAAGCTGTTCAAATGGATTTGAAGAGAGTCACAGTGTGCTCTCATCCGGATACTTCTGTTGCAAATGCAATTCAAATGTTAGATTACAGCTTCTGAGTTGTCACTGGACATTCTTCATTTCTGCCACTAAGGGTAACAGAAATACATGTAATTTGAAGTCACAGTAATAAGTATGGTGGAGAATTCTACACTTCTAGTGCTAACACCATTTATATAGGAGTTTTGTACTTAAATGCACAATTAGTTGCTGCATGTTCTGTTTAGATAGCACAAAAAGATGAAATTGAAGTACAGTCTTTAGTGCTGAAGGCAGAATCTCAACGATTCAGTGCAGTGTAGTTTCCAGCAAGAAGCTAATGAATGCAACATAAGTGGGTAAGCTAACTTGGAGCACATGTTCTGCTGTAACCAGCAATTACATAAGAAATACAACCGGTTATGGGACAGGAAGGTGAAATGATTCAGAGCTGAATTCCTGGTTATGAAACAAACCTGTGAAGACACTTGTTTACTGGGACAAGATTTCAAAGCAAACTGCATCATTAAGGAATTGTGTTGCAACCAGAACTTTGCAAATCTAAAGGTAACTGCAGTATACCTTTCAGAAAGCATATGCTTACACAAGTATGCAAATACACAGCTTTCCTGCTCTTATGCTGACTTAACCTTCCAGCTGTCATTCCACATGTAGTCAAGACTAGAATGTTTACAAAATCACAGAATTGCAGGGGTTGGAAGGGACCTCAAGAGATCACTGAGTCCAAACCCCTACTAAAACTGACACCCTACAGTAAGTCACACAGGTAGGTATCTAGAAGGGTCTTGGATATCTCCATAGAAGGAGACTCCACAGCCTCTCTGGGCAGCCTGTTCCAGTGCTCTGTCACTCTGTCATCTGATGATTAATAACTTAATTAATACCTAAGTTAGAGGCATCAGTGTAGTAAGAGAGGGTTATACAAGTGACAAGAAAGTTTGAGGATACCCTGCATTCTTCGAATAGATTGCATTCCACTCACCACCAGGTAGACTTGATTGCTTTTTTATAAACTGATTAAACATCTGGAAACCATGAACACATAAGGCTTTTTGTCACCATTTGTCCCAGTTTTTCAAAATGTTGAACTTTGTTGTCAAAGAAACTTATTCTTCTGGCTGCTGTATGCATGGCAACTTCTCCATAGTTTCAGACTTCCCTTCTTGTGCAGTGAACTTCAAATGACTTGTACCAAAAGCTCCAGTTCATAAATAGTTGTAAAAATACAATAATTAAACTTTCTACAATATTTGACTGCATTAAAAAACAAAACAAAACAAAGCAAAGCAAATAATGCTACAGCCAGTGAAGCCAAGTGCACAGTTCTATGTGAGGCACTTTTCTTATTGACTTTCCTGTAATTAAACTTCAGAAGGCTAGCATTAATTTTTTAATCTTTGTGTTACTGAGAAGGTGAAGATGTTTATTTGCAAACAGGTGAGGTGAATGGTAGCGAGATGTATCTTGACCTCTGAGCTGCAATATATATTCTAACTAAATATTAATAATGAATAATGATTGTTATATTCTGCAGCTTTTAATGCCTGGTTATTAATTATGTATCAGCATATTAATAAAGCATTAATATATTATAAGTATTTAAAACTTAAAAATGTACTGCCAAAAATAAATTCAAAACAAAAAGGAAAAGGTAGAATGAAATTACTTTAATAAAGTGGTTGATAAATAGTTATTTTACTGGACAGCTGGATGACTTGCATTTGTCTTTTTAGAACTTAAGATAAGCATTCACATGCTGCAAAGTGCTGCGTCAAACGCATGCTTTGATAAATACAGACAAACAAAATGAAAACTCATTTTTGCAAACTCTAATAGTGCCTTGGATCTCTGCTGAATTTGTGGAAAATATTATTTCAGACAGTCAAAATTATTTTTCTGTCAGAATCAACAACTAATGTTGTGCAGATCACGTCATAAAGTAATATGTGTTCATATATTTGGAGATTAAAAAAAAACCAACAAAACAAATATGCCTAAGGTGAACTATTAGTAAAGGCTGGTAAGAATCACAGAATCATAGAATGGCCTGGGTTGAAAAGGACCACAATGATCATCTAGTTTCAACCCCCCTGCTATGTGCAGGGTCCCCAGCTACTAGACCAGGGTGCCCAGAGACACATCCAGCCTGGCCTTGAATGCCTCCAGGGATGGGGCATCCACAACTTCTTTGGGCAACCTGTTCCAGTGCATCACCACTCTCTGAGTGAAAAACTTCCTCCTAATATTAACCCTAAACCTCCCCCATCTTAGTTTGAAACCCTAAATCTGTCCCGTAAATCTCCCGTCTTAGTTTAAAACCATTCCCCCTTGTCCTATTGCTATCCATCACTATCCACCCTCATAAACAGCTGTTCCCCCTCCTGTTTATATGCTCCCTTCAAATATTGGAAGGCCACAATGAGGTCTTCCTGGATCCTTCTCTTCTTCAAGCTGAACAAGCCCAGTTCCCTCAACCTTCCCTCATAGGAGAGGTGCTCCAGCCCTATGATCATCTTAGTTGTCCTCCTCTGGACCTGTTTGAAGAGCTCCACGTCCTTCCTACGCTGAGGGCCCCAGGCCTGGATGCAGTACTCCAGATGGGGCCTCACAAGAACTGAGTAGAGGGTGACAACACCTCCCTGCTGGCCACCTCTTTTTTAATGCAGCCCAGAACGGAGCTGGCCTTCCAGGAAAAGGAAAAGGAGCTTTCAGCAGGCCACTAGTGTTCAGTGATGTTTGTGGAATGAAGTTAAAATAAAAAAGTCCAGGTTTGTTAGGACTTGAACAAAAAGTATATAACATCGATCTGCGACTGATTTAAGAGTAACTCAGGATGGGGTATAACATAAAATAAGGGACTCCCTTATTACAGAGAATATGTGACAACTTTAACTCCTTAGCTCTTCTCTAAATATTTTAGCTTTCAGAAGGGTAGAGAAGACTCAAATTGCCTCCCCAGTAGCTGCATCAAAACATGCTTTTAGCTGCATCAAAACATACTTTTGATTCATAGAGGTAAAAGGTGTCCTTCTGAAATTTCACCAGACATCTAAAACTTAACCTAAAAGTAATCAAAGTAGTGGTTTTATTAATTCATCACAATGAAATTAAATCTTCAGCATGAACTTAATGTATGACATGTAAGTATTTTTTTTCTAACAGCTTTGACCAAAACTCAAGACTACAAAAGAGCACCCAGGAGGGACTAATCTCCACAGTGAAACTGGTCATTTCTGCCTCAAGATGAAGTTGATAGGGACAGGAGGAAGGTCTCTCCATACCTTATAAGTGTAGAAACAAAACTCACAGAACTTTTTAATTTTATTCTGGATCTAAGCATGATCCTTCCAAAAGTAATAGGAAATTACTGGACCAGGATCTCCTTTCCTACAATTTTTTTTCTGCTAACAGTTTCAGCATACTTCATCACACAGCTAGCCAAACTAACTTAATTTCTAATCCATATGTTGATGTAAAAACCATGAGTTGCTATATGAAATTGCTGTTGCAGTACTGCTGGGGCATGATCCAGAAGATGGGTTAATTACAGGCTACTGTAGTTATGGTAGGATTTATCATAGGCAGCAAAACAAGGCTTTTACTATTCTAAAGATGAATTTCAGCCATTCTACTATGAGCCTACAGAGACTTTATTTCTCAGATACCTACAACAGACCCACGTATGCCACAGACATCTTCCAAACTGCTGCTCATCTGCACCTTCTTATAATGATGCAGGGGCTCAATTTCTGCCAATTGGTAATTACCATGTTGACCAATGGGTGATATCACTCCATGGCTGAGTTGCTTGCAGTATATCCCTACCCAGTACCTAGGCTGTGCTCCTGATGACATGGAGCCATCCAGATGTGTTATCCATGATAGTGTAATTGTGTCTGGCTCAAGTTATCCTGGGCACCCAGGCTTGTCAGCCACTTACCCTCAAGGCAAATATCCAGCTGATAGTACTCTTCCTGAAGAAGAGGGCACAAAGTATAGAGCTCAGCAGTGTTGACCCTGAAGGCACTTAAAGGATTGAAGCTACAGAACTCCAAATCCCTAGAAATGTATGCCATTTGGAAAAAGCTTCTGTTCACTGTGCTCTTCACAAGAAAAAAATGAACAGAAGCCTTGCTGACAGGTTTAGGCAAATGAACAGAGGAGAAAATTATAAAATTTTCTCATGTATACAGACGGGTCAAAAAGAAAGGTGGCTTTATGTCCCAGGTTGAAATAATTACATTCTCCAGGAGGAGAAGCTGAGGGGGAGAATGGTGTCTTTTATAAGTTAGTCAGACATACAGGTTCCTTTCTCATGCAGTCTGGCTAGCTCTGGCTGGAGAAAGGTTGAGGGAACTGGGCTTGTTTAGCCTGGAGAAGAATATTCAGAGGAGTATTGCTGCTCAGGAAGGACTTCACTTTTGAGACTGGGATCTCTGAGCTGGATTCTGGACTCAAACAACAGTGAGACAGTACAGAGCAGAGGGCAAAGGGGATGTTCTGATGGATGTCTGGGCACTTAGGAAGACTTATTGCTATGTTTTACAGTAGTTGGAGCTTTGTCAAGGCATGTCCTTTAACTACCAAATATCCTGAAAGTCATCAAACAAAAAATAATGATGCCAGGAAGCAGTGAAACCAGGAGACCAGGACAACTGGAGTGTACTAACAGTGTTAGGATTCACAAAGTGTTAGATCTTCTCAAAGCTATATGGTAATTTGAGGGACAGGTATCTTTAGTAGCGAGGGCTATTACTCTGAAAATTATTTGTCTGGAAAGTATTTCTCTTCACCTCCTGCAATGCTTACCTATTTTGCCTCAGATTAACATCAGTTAGTGATTTAATTGCTCTTTTCATTAAGCTGTTGAGAAAACTGATAATGGTGTTCACGTTTCCGTGAACAAGGTAGAAGAGCAGCTACATCAGCATGACCTGTCTCTCTTGGCCAGGCCTCACCAGTGAATTTAACCTCTTGAGGACAGACAAGAGCTGGTGCTAGAATAGCAAAAGTTGGTAGCTATATGTTTAAAAGGTGTTGGCGGTATCTATGTGCTGTGAATGATCATGATGTAGTGAACAGACTTATTTTATGTAGTGCTGGTGAAGCTCCTTATGTGTAAGGGATTACTGGGTAATTCAGAAGGAGCAACTGGCACTATTCTTCATCTAGTCCAAGAACCTCATTCAAGGAATTCTGCTCTTTTCTGCTATGGAAAAACTCAGTATGGTAGATATCTGTGAGCAAAACATCTCCCGTATCCTGGATCTGCTGCTCCAAAATTTGCATGGGCTCCCATAAAGGTTCTTTACTTTGACTAGTATCCACTACTCCTGTTCAAATGGAAGCTGACAGCTTTTTTTTCTGACTGACAGGAAAAGAATGAGTTAATTGCTTTCTAAGAATGACTTTGTCACATTAACTGTGTCATTAGCTGTCACAGCATGCTGTATTAACAAGAAGTACAATACAACCCCATTCTTCTTCTGAATATTTCTTTAGGTGGGGAAATGTAGTGCAGCAGAAATTTCAGCCCCATTTTACACACTTCTCAGCTAATTATTTGCAGAAATGAAAATGGAAATCTGGAAAAACGTGCAAGGCCCAGTGGAAAACCTACTTATGTCTATATTTTAAGAAATGCTTATGTGACTTATCTGACTCAACTGCTTTTATGAGAGAGATTCACCTGTCATTTAGACTTCTGTTGCCATTGTCTTCTTTTTACGAAAGAGAAAAAAAACATTACCCAAATAATCGTTTTTGAATGTTTGTGGAGATATTAAGTCAAAGATTTAGGACACAGACCCACATAGAAGTGTAGGACCAGCTTTCATAATTCAGTAAGCTGTAATTAGAGATTGCAATCACAAAGATCTTTGGTCAGAGGTCTGCATGTAGACCCCACTGCAAGCTTGGGTGCACATCAATGCATACATTGTAATGTACTTAGAAAATAAACTGTTGCACAGTCTTTTAGAAACACTCATTGAGAGTCTGGAGGAGACTGTGGGAGGACAAAAGGAATGGCAGAAAGGCAAGAGGCAAAGATCACATATGCTCATACACATATAGGAGCCTCTGCTATGAAGAAAAGTTGAGGAAACTGGGCTTGTTCAGCTTGAAGAAGAGAAGGATCCAGGAAGACCTCATTGCGGCCTTCCAATATTTGAAGGGAGCGTATAAGCAGGAGGGGGAACAGCTGTTTACAAGGGTGGATAGTAAGAGGACTAGGGGGAATGGTTTTAAACTAAGATGGGAGATTTATGGGACAGATTTAGGGTTTTAAACTGAGACGAGGGAGGTTTAGGGTTAGATATTAGGAGGAAGTTTTTCACTCAAAGGGTGGTGACACACTGGAACAGGTTGCCCAAGGATGTTGTGGATGCCCCATCCCTGGAGGCATTCAAGGCCAGGCTGGATGTGGCTCTGGGCAGCCTGGTCTGGTGGTTGGCGACTCTGCACATAGCAGGGGGTTGAAACTAGATGATCATTGTGGTCCTTTTCAACCCAGGCCATTCTATGATTCATACACATAAAGATATGGATATCTATGAGAATGTTTAGCATTGACAATCTTCCTACAAGAGTATGCCAGACTTCTCCCTGGGGAAACAGTACAGTGCAGTGCTTTTAACAAAACATTTAGCACAGTGATGTGCTTTTGCGATGACCTGTTAACTCTGAGAGATTTCATTGTGTGGTTTCAGCAGGGCTTACAGTAAATGCTCAATTTAGGTAAAGTCACAATCTAATTAAACAAATTCACTCTGTATCCCTGCTGGGCTGTTTAAGATTTGTCTGTCAAATATCTCTAAGCAATTTTGTTTTCTATAGCAACAGTTAATTGGATATGTAACTGTCAGTGTGCTTTAAATGAGGCTGATGGGATTAGTAATTGAATGCTTGGATTAATGACTTACAGCTGGCTTTGCTATGCTGTTTGTTGTTTACAGCAGGGTTCAGGATTATCTCCCCAGCCTGAGCAGGCAGGGGGAGTAGCGGACTATAAGTGCAATACACTTGTGATACAATCTTCTTTTCTCCAGGCTGAACAGCCTTAGGTTAACCTTTCCTCATACAGGAGATGCTCCAGGCCTTTTATCATCTTTGTGACTCTCCACTGGATTCCTTCGAAGAGATCCCTGTCCTTTTTGGATAATACTTAATAATTCAATAATAATTATTTCAGTATATCGAATTAGAACATATTTGTGTTCTTACAAATATTCTATCTGGGGAAGCATTATTTGAAACAGTGAACATTCATGTTATAATTTCTTGTATTTATTAAATGCTTATAACCAATTATGAAGTATTATAATTATACCTACAAATAATTACAAAGTAATTTTTGTAATAACATTTTAATAGTTATTTGTATTTATTGTATATTGTACATATTAAATATAGTTGAACAGTAAAAATATAGGAAATTCTAAGTTGTGCTTTGCATGTTTCATCCAATAGAATCTGCCAGGCTCATCTGAGAGTGCACAAAGTAAGATGTGGGAATAGCACAGTGACCTTTCCTCATTATCTCAAGATTTTAGCTTAAGCTTTAAGGCAGAGCTCCAGCTGCATGCAGTGTTGCGTTCAGAAACGATTCTATGCATTAGCTTCTCTCTCACTCATGATCTACCCTCCTATGTGAATTCCATTTGCTTCAGGAAATCCTTTTTTGCGTCCTTGCTTTAGTTAGTTCCTATTAAAAAGCCCCACCTCAACTAGATTATCTTTTTCTTTCAATTTCTTTTTCTTCCTAGTGCAGAAGCATTAAGCCCTTTGGCAGGACTGGATCCTTCCACATTTTGTTGTTCATATTCAGTTTTTGTTATACTTAGTATTCAGACCAGTGATATCATATGTGGCTTAACTCTGGATAGTGACTGCCATGTAAAGATGCCAAGAACAATGATAAAAGCCAGGGAGGGGAAATGCAGAATCTGGTTTTTGGTCTCAGGGTGACATTTCTTCCTTGAGAATATCCTCGTAATTAATGTTTTCCAGATACCAGGCTTTCCTCTTTTCTACTTTCATTTATAGTAAAGCTATACAGCTGTCTCAATAATCATCTGGAGAATTGACAATCCTGGGGATGTTCAATAAGAGGAAAATGATCCTTACAGAACATGGACCAAGAGTGAGATGCTCTCACTCCTATGTCCAGTTAGATGTACTTAATGTAAAGTACTTTCTTACTATGTAAAATAAGTGGAAAGGTTTAGATGAAAATACTTCATTCTGCAAGGTACATGCTAGACCACTTCAATTTTAAATCATAAAACTGTGAGGGATGGGTGACAACAGCTGGTAAACCTTTTGCCACTGCCAAATCAGTGCAACAGTACTCATTTCAGTTACAAGACTGGCACGAGCCTCTCTTAAACTAAATTGGGAGTGAACTTTAGGGAGAAGTGAATAAATGTTGGAATATAAGAGAGAAACTGCATTGTGATTTTAGTTCCTTATGGAGTGTGATTTTCAAGCACACCTGCTGATGCATGCCCCCCATGACCTGGCTAGCATTGTGGCACAGCCTGAAGTCCTTCTGGATGAAACCCTATGAGGCGATGTGTTCCAGGAGCCCATTCCACATTCTTCTCCTGTGAGTGGGCAGGATTTTGGCTGCTTCAGAGAATTCTCTGAAGGCCAAGCCAAAAATTGTCACAACTATTAGGCTTATAAGTGTGTATTTGGACACTTCACTACAGAGTAGTGTTTAAAAGTACTGAGTACCTAGAAAACCCTGCTGTCTTGAAGTTAAAGTCAGACCCTTAAGCTGCTTTCTATGTCAGTAGGAATTACTGTGCAAATCTAAGGGACAGATACTGAACCCACAGCCAGGGGTGGTTTTAGACATCTAGCTCCCACAAGCTGTTTCAATAGTAATCAGCTTTGAGAATTTCGTCTATATAAATGTTAAGTGTAAGACCTGTGGTTTTAAATGTCTTGACCGTATGGTCTGAAATTATTGTCAGTGTGAGTGGATAAGGAGATTTTTACATATTAATGTGTGGGAGGTAACGAGCAGCTCTAGGTGGGGGAAAAGTGCTGACACCTGATCTAGGAAGCTAAGGGAAGCTAAGTCAGGCAGAAGTATACAAGGAAGCATAAATGGGGGTGGGAACCATCCTTCAGTGCAAATGCTGAAATACTGGTGATGGGTTTCCCGTGTATTCTCATACTTACACTGCCTTCATTTGAAATAGACAAGACTGACCAGCAATTTCCCATATTTCAGTAATGTAAGAGAGTGCTTTATACCAGCTGAGGAATCAAACAGAAAGCTGCTCCGTAGGAAACCATTTGTCAGATGCTCCACAGATTCAGAATTTTGATTTTTTTAATGAAGTTTTTGGTCATGTTTATTGTGCACCATTTCACTTACTGGTTCTTGAGTCAGTGTCTGTAACTTAAAGGCCAAACATACAGTCTTACATGGGATGAATGCAACAGCTGTGACTAACAATTGTGGCATTGTGTCGTGAACTAGAGAAATGTTTTTAGAACTTTAAGTAAAAGATGTTTATGAACTGTTTTCACGTGAAATGGTTAAGGACAATGAATTCAGCTAATTGGTTAAAATGAGAGCAGATAGAGCAAATACAATAATATCCTCTTTAGAGCACATGTTTATTGTTCTGGTATTCTAAGTCGTTGAGAAAACTAAAAACAAAAATTTATTTCAGGTGTTGTGTGTGCAGTACAAATTCTGTAGTTACAGAACAGGTTGGCATTACTACGCTCACTGTTAAGAAAAAATGATATGTTTGATTAAATAACAGAAAAAAGCATTTCAGAATTGATGCAGTTAGGATGAAGAATTTATTGTATATACAGTAAAGCAATTCTACTGTAGATGTACTTCCTGTTTAAAGAAAATGAATACAGTAATCAAAATCATTTTAGCATGAAAACTACAGCACAGACTGAAACTTGACTGAACCAGAAATTAGTTATTTGACTTGAAAGAACACAGGACCTGGAACAACAGATCACAGATTGCATCATTAACCAGGACGGTAAAAAAACTGTACAGTACAAGCAACACATTACAATAAGTTATGACCAATAAGGCAGTCTCTCTCATTTAGGACAAAGGGGATAAAGGGAAAGGTATTAAAATCTCATAAATCCACCGTATCTCTTTTCCATCTCTGGGACCTCTTTGGAATAAGTTTCGCCATCTTCTTCTGAAGGGAGAATGGAATCGGCGAAGCGCTTGAGGAAGCCGCCGTACCGTTTCTGGTAATCCAGCCACCACTCTGGCCTGCCCACTCTTCTCATGAAACCACCGTATCTCTTTTGCAGCTCTTTGGCTTCATCTTCCAGTTCTGGACTGCGCTTTATGTTTCTCATGAAACCGCCGTATCTTTTGCTGACGTCTCCATCATTTTCATTTATTCCTCGGTAATGCGCCGCTTCAGGGTTATCCCCTGCTCCTAAAAGCTCCTTCAGCAGATCAGAGGAATTAGCCAGGGCGTCGTCATCTGAGCCCTTCTTCATGAACCCTCCGTACCTCTTAGCCAGGATCTCTCCTCCATTAGCTTCATCCTCTGACTCTGGGTGATAGAGCTCATCCATTTTCTTCATGAAACCCCCGTACCTCTTCATGAAGCCCCCATACTTCTTGGCAAGCAGATGGTTCTCATCCAGCTCTTTTTTGTCTCCTGGAGTAGCGTTTCCATCTTCAGACAGGTCCAGATTTGTCAGCTGCAGCAGCTCCTTGCAGGTCTCCCAGGCCCTGGCAGAAGGCAGCTTTCCTTCACATTCTAGTGTACATGCCTGTAAAACGGATGTGGTTTACTCAGGGTGATTTGATAGTAACAAACACCTTGTCTTAGCTCCTCTTCTTTTTAAAAGACCACAAGGGAGCTTCTCTTTTGAGTGCCTTGGAAGGACTACTCTTTGTGTCAGTGCCTGAAGTTTGTCATATCCTTTCGTGAAGGACCTGGCAATACGCATCTAAGGGAGGGGATACAAGCTGGGTTGTTGCTCCTGCATGCCAAGGCCATCCCTAGGATTCTGTTTCAAAGACAGCTGTATGTACAGCCCTTGCCTCTCCATTACCAGGGTGAATTCTTATGAGCTACTGTGTGTAATAGTGGGAATTTATAAACCAGTTGTGGTTCACTGCATAATGAATGTGCATCGTTAAAAGTAACACTCAGATATGTTACAAAAGAAGCAGGGGAGTGGAACTAGATGACCTTTAAAGATCTTTTCCAACTCAACTGATTCTATGAAGTTTTGAGGTCGTGAATGCCCCTTCCCTGGAAGCACTCAAGGTCAGGCTGGATGGGGCTTTGAGCAACCTCGTCTAGAGGGAGGTGTCCCTACCTCAAGCTGGGGGTTGGAAGTAGATGATCTTAAAGGTCCCTTCCAACCCAAACCATTTTGTGATTCTGTGATACTTGGAACAAATCAAGTGGCATCACTGCTGCAAAGATGCCAGCTGTATCATGCTGTTCTGCACTTTTAACACACTGTATGGCTCTAACGGCTGTATTTTTGTATAAGACAATTTGTTTTAATTTATGGAGCAGATCTTTCAAATGTGTATCAATTCCAATGAAGAAGTACAGACAGAATCAAACATCTGGTTTTGCAGGCTTGACTTAGAAATCATTGATCATCAGAAAGAGGAAAAACATCCTGAGCTGTGCTTGACTGTAAAGAAAATTTTTCAGGGTAAGAGTTACAAAAGTTTTCAGCACTTGCACGCATATCAGGTAACCAGTTAATAGTAACATACATATTAGCTCCCATCTCTGTTGTTTTAGGGAGTTTACTTGTGAAACCAAACTCTTCAGCTGCAAAAAGAAGAAATCATCAAGTTTTTCAGTAATGAAAACAGTTATTTTGCCTGGATGATGTTCTCTAAGGATCTCAAACTGCTTGAAAAGTGTGAAACTAAATCTCAGCACAGTTTTCTCTTAGCATCTCACTGACCAACTCACTACCTCTGGTCTTACCTGTCTGCTGAGCTCACTTTTATCCTGAGAAATCGGCACACAATTTTTAATATGATCACAAGAAAATGAAATGGACTTCTATACTTTGCAACACAATGATTTATTTTATCACACACTCCACGCTTATTTCTATATGCTTGCTATACTTGTGCAATAAAGCAAATGTGATCTCAGCTTCAGCCTGGTTTTGAAATTGATTTAAATCAAAGCAAGAATGAATCTGTTCTTCCCTTCTCCATAAGTTTAAACAGCCTATTGCCAAATAAATGTACGAATGACCAGGTTTTTATCTTACAGATACAACATGATACAATCAGTTCTGATGTTACCAGGCACCAGTATGCAGAAACATTTGTTTCCAAAAACTGTACCTGGATAAGAAATACATGTTATGGCGCCTTGCTTCTTTTCCCATTTAAACTGATATGTGTTGCTAATGGGTGGAAATGTAATTCTTGAGTAACTGCTGAAAGTATGCAAAGGAATGTCTACGTTACATAGACACCCACAACAAACACACAGCCTTCCTTCCAAAAGGGCAAGCTGCCACTTCTTTCTGGTTAGTATTAAAGCCAAAGCTTCATTGAAATCTTGAACATTTGAATGTATGCAGAGCAATATATACAGAACTTCTTCAGAACCATCCTAAGGATACTACAAACCCGCTGTGGTTACCAACGAGTCCTTCCTTTCAGAGCAAGCACTTCAAGCAGAAGCTCAGTGCTCCGAACTCTGCACAGAACAGCCCCAGTCCTTCCTTTTTACTCCCAAACAACCCATGAGACCTTAAGAGGAAAACTTTCCTGAGCGCTGAGAGGTGCTGACAGTGCGGCAATCTGCGACCGGGAGCTGCGGTACCACCGGCACCGGACTCCGATCCGCCTGTGCTTACATTGCAAGTTGTGCTGCCTCTCTGACTGCGTTATCGAATAATTTTAACGTCATTAAAGAATGAAATAATTACAATAAAAACATCCTGGAGCTTTGCAACGTGATTTACCTCGGGAGGAGCTGAAATGTCAGAGAGACGGTTACAGGCACGCTGCTAATTCCATCACCAGCGCGATAGGAGACAGCGATGCTCCGGGCGGACTCGGAGTTCGCCGCGAGATCCCGTTCCCCTCAGCCCCAATTCGGCTCTTTCCCCGCTGCCCGAGGCTGCCCGGCGAGGGGACCCCGCGCTGTTTCCTTCCAACCCAACTCCGCCGTCCCCCTGGCCCCGTCCCGCTCCGTTCCGTACCCCATCCCCTGCCCCCGTGTCCCGTCCCTCCCGGCCGCTTACCAGCGGGTGGATGTCGGCGCGGGGCCCCAGGCGGTAGGCGCAGGCCGCGCAGTCCCGCCCGCAGTCCGCCAGCGCCCGGGGCAGCAGGCAGGTGCTGAGCGCCAGCAGCGAGCAGCCGAGCCGCAGCAGCAACGCCATGGGGCTGCAAGAAGGAGAGGTCAGACGGCGGCCGCGACACCACGACACCCCCCCCAATACGCGCCCCGGGGCTGGAAAAAGCTCGGCGGACGCTGTTACAACCGCGTTCCGCGTGCAACTCTCGCAAGAGCAAGAACACGGCGATCAACGGCTGCCGTCCAAGAAAGCGCTCGTCCCAAAGCCCTCACCGCACCCCCCTCAAAGCCCGAGCCTCGGCTCCCGCCTGAGCCCGGCGCTGCACCCGCGGCAGAGCCGCCCCGACGGCGCGGGGCACTCACTCAGCGCTCCCTTCGGGTCTCGCGGCGGTCGCTGGGCAGCGCCTCGCTGCTGGAGCCTCGGCGTCGAGCCGCGGGCGTTTGTAGCGGGGCTGAGCGGCCAGCGCCTCCGGAGCGACTCCAGAGGGGGGAGGGACGGACTGCCCGCGGCTGCTACCGGTCGAACCGAGCCGCGCCGAGCGGAGCGGAGCGGGTGCGATGTGTGAGGAGCGGGCACTTTATAATTAGGGAACGCGGGCAGAGCGCGGTCTCCCCCAATCGCCGCCGGGCTCCCGCTGACGCAGCACCTACGACATCCCCCCCGACCCCCCCCCCAGCACCGCTGCTCCCCTCTACGGGTGGCTCCGGCGGGGTGGGCGAGTGCCTCGGCCGCCGGGACAGCGGGCTCCGGTGGAAGCGTGCAGCATCGGCGTGAGTCAGGGACAGCGTGGCCGTGCGGAGCAGTTTAAAGAGTTTTTTTTTTTTTTTTTTTTTTTTTTCTCCTGGTGTTTCTATGTGTGACCATTTTCCTTTCCAGCACTCTTTCTGCCAAATCAAACAAGTGCTGCTCTGCAGCTCTCTGCCTCGAGGTAGACCCTCACAGTGGAAAATGTTCTCTGCATTTGCTGTCCTTTGAGTTCATCATTCCTGGGCTTGGGTGAAGGGACTTTACACAGTCTGCTGAATGAAATTCCATAAGGGTACGAGTGTGTAGTTATCCCCAGGGAAGAGGAAGATTTAGAATGGGTATAGGAGAGATTTAGGCTGGATATAAGGAAAATTTTTTATGCTAAGGTTAGTGAGGCACTGGAACAGGTTTCCCAGAGATGTGGTGGATGACCCATCTCTGGAGACATTCAAAGCCAGGCTGGATGGGGCTCTGAGCAACCTGTTGTAGCTGTAGGTGTCCCTGCTCATTGCAGGGGAGTTGGACCAGGTGACCTTTAAGGGTTCTCTCTAACTCAGTAAGAGGAAGACACTTCAGTTTGTGCGTCCCCAGGACTGAAGCACAGCCAGGACCTTGTCCTTCAGGACCAACATGGACCCCAGTGCTGTCACTGTATGGAAGTGGTGCCTTCTGCCACCTTGGCCTGTGCATCAGATACTCAGATTAAGGAGGCTCAAATGCATTCTGGGAGCGGCAGAAGTATATCAGACAGCTTTTGTATAAAATCATTGTATATGAAAAGGGAGCCAGGCCCTCTGTTCCTCAGTAGTATCAGCCAAACTTGGTTACTGAACTCTCAAGAGATGGGGTAGCCTTTTAACAACCACCCCGTGTGTGTACTTGTTTCAGCTTGTACTTGGAGTAACAGACTAATTGCCATGCCACTGAGTCAGCGTGTGTGCTGCTTGGTTTTGGGCAGGTACACTGTGGCCTCCTGGCTCTGCCTGGGTAGGGTGGCTGGGGAGGCTCTGACTAACTCCAGAGGTGACACATTCAGTGCCTCTTTTGGTGTTAGGATGCTCTTTAAAAATAGCCTTTTTTTCCCCATGTTTTGGACATATCAGATGAATCCTCTGGGTCAAGTAATGACCCTCCCTTTCTGACCATCAGTTCTGTCATCATCTATTGGCTTGTGCTCTAACAGCATGCTGCGGTGGGACAGGTAGCTCACTAGGATCATGATTATTCCCCTTCCCACGTTCTGGGGCTGACTGGCTCCTGCTGCCACAGTTCTGCATGCAGGCATCTGTGCTCAGCCTGCCCACTCAGCTGCTACGTCTGCACCCTCATTTGCTACACTTTTAATGTCACAGATGTGTGCAGTCTGTTTGTGACGAAAGCCAGCCAGGGCTGGCATCTCATAGTGTGCAGAGAGGCAGATAAGCCCTGCAGATAGTATGCAGACCTCAGGAGCAGAAGAGATGTGGTGAGGAAGGAGTAAAGCATATACATGGTCTGAGAAAAAGGCAGGTAGATGTCCCTGTTCATTGTAGGGGAGTTGGGTAGAGGACCTCAAAAGATCCCTTCTATCTCAAACGGTTTTATGGTTCTGTAATTCTGTACCCAGCACTCTTTGGTTCATTGCTTCTCTGTTTACTCTGCTGGTGGAGTCTTTGCTGCTCCTCATCACGAGTCCTTATGGGTGCAGTTGTGTGTGAGCCCTCTTTGCAGAGGGAGGATGAAAGCAGGAGAGAATTTGGACTGTTTGGGCAAAAGAAAACAGAGCAAAAGTTCCATAAAAATTACTTCTTGTAGGAGTGGGGAATAATATTTCCTCAGCAACAGAGATTTGAGGAACAAAGAAATAAAGAGGCATAAAGAGAAAGGGAGCACTTTTCACAGCAGTAACGATGATAACTTGTTGCTCCCTACTAACCGGGTAATAACAGAGGCCTGGTGCTGATAAAAGCTTTGGCTTTTATAACATCCAGAACTGCCTCAGACACCAACTGCTTTTTATCTGTCATCTAAATATACCACACAAAGGCAAACTGTTTGTGCTGAAGTAGATCTTGAGGCCCCAAGGGCTCCGTTGTCCTAAGGCTTGTCTAGGCAGCCAGACTTCAGCTAGGAAGAAGGGAAGGGAAGATGAAATCCTAATCTTAATGGCAGAGAACTGAGGAACATAATTTGAATGACTTTACAAAACTATGCCAAAAGTGAGCAGCAGAGTTAGAAACTGGAACTCCTGAATTTCACATTGGTATCTTTACTGTGGGAACAGCTTTCCTTCCCAAACGGTGCTCATTGTGCTAATTGATCTGCTTCAAAATCACTGAATGAAGATAGATTTATGGAGATAGGAGTGAAGCACACTGCTAGCACCCCAAGCAGCCCTCCATGTAACACCGAGTCTTTCTGATAGAATCAAAATGAGGACTGGGGAACATAAACCAGCATGTTATGTTGATTATTTTCTTCAGCTCAGTGCAAAAGGTCACAGTGTTTCTTAAGACCAAACAGTCAGGTTCCATTTAGTTCATTTAAATTAGCTTTGTTTTTAATGGGAAAATGAATAACTGATATCAGAGTTGAGAAAGGCATTGCAGGACAACTCCTCTATACCAAACAAACATCACCAAGGTAGTTTATGGAGCAGAGTTATTAATATATAGACATAAGCCATGCACGGATACTTTTGCTAATAATATCATTACTAAAGCAGCTCTAAATTAAGAAGTGAGGAATTGTAATGCAGAGATATTCAATATACAGTCAGAATAGCATTGTCCAAAATGCACCTTGATAGGACTGAGACGATCCAGCACTTTCCATACCTCTCTGTATAACTTAATAGACAAGTATGTGTATCATCTGAGATATGCAGAAATAGGGAAGATATCAGTGATGCAGATAACATAGAATAGAATCATAAAATTGTTAAGGTTGGAAAAGACCAGGAAGACCATCTAGTCCAACCACCAACCCAACACCAGCACACCCACTAAACCAATTCTGCTCACAGCTATCAAAGTTAATCTTCTATGAAGAACTGGGTTGCTGCTTTACCTCGGACAGGGCTGGATCCTTTTACTAATGTTTTCACCACTGAAAAAATGAAACCTTTTTTAGAAGGCAAACACACGCACTGGTCTAGTTGCAATGAGATGCTTTTGCTGAAGTAGTGTGGACAGTTTCTGGCCCTTTCTCCTGGCTGATGATACTCAGTTTTCTAAGGGCGAAGGAGATTTCATACCTTTTATCAGAGTGAAATGAACGTGACATGCATTCACTGGAAGCATCCAGCAAATATAACTTTTGCACTTTTGCTGCATTTGTTTACCTGCAATGCTGTAAGATGAGAAAAGAACAAAGCAGAGACTTTTATACTGTTCAGTGGAGTCATTCAGAGGTTTCCTTTATAATGTTTCTCATGGGCACAGTGAGTTTGTGCACTCACAGATTCCTGAATTTGGCCTGAGCTGCAGTAAGTAGCATGTGCTGCAGAGTGAGCAGAACAAACTGTGCAAAATCTGTATTGTTAGAAAGGCATTATGCTGCTCATTTCCACAGAGACCAGGGGAAAGGGATTTGCAATAAAGAAGGAAGAGTGTGCTCAGTAGCAAAATACATCTGATGGAATCCAGGCACAGTGATTATTACTTAAAACAATAAGAACTCCACATGAGTGGAGTGATTTATCCTCATATTTTTAATTAAGAAAACACACCCCTGAATTACTGAGGAAGGATTAGATTCCATCTATGGAAAGGATTACAGTGCCTAATGCATACGTGGAAGGATTAGGTGCAATTGTCAAAAGGATTTTGATCACTTTGGTAATATTAAGAAAAAGAGATTCTAAATAATGTATCAGGAGTGTGAGCTTGAGCTATTTTTCCCACTGTTCTCATTCAGACAGTAGAATTTCGGAGCTTTTCCCCCATTTCCAGTCTCACATTCACATTGCTAGTATTTCATTGCCCAGCTGGGGCGTGCTGTGTTCACACTTCAGAACAATGTTCCAAACAAGTTGCTTTTGTAGACTCACGCTGTAATGAGAGCCCAGTGCTTTGCATGCAGACCAGCTGAGTGCTGGCTGGATTCCTCCTCACTTGGTGCTGCAGGGAAGGCAGAGTTGGCTTGGAATTCCAATATATTGGGCAGCTCACAAACGTCATTTACAATGATGTCAGTGCTTGCTCTGATTGCCAGCAGCCCAATGGGGAGCATCTTAGAGCAGGGCCTGCCTGCAGCCTCCTGCACCTTGTCAGGGACTACAAAGGGAGCAGTGAGCATCACGTGTGCTCTCCCTTGTCTACTTCTGCACCACAGGGGATCCCAGAGATGATGCTGATAGCAAAGTGGCTCATACTTTATTTTGTTCCACCTCTGCTTGAAATTCCCCCAGCCACACTGGGAATCTGTCTTCCATGCAGCACCAAGCACACATCCCTTGGTGTAATGGTTGGCTAAACTCAACTCCCCAGATGGAAAACCAACTTTGTTCATTTACAGTAGAGCTTGCTCTAGAATAGCTGCAGCAACAGCTGTAATCCCCGCAGAACTGAAAATGCTCAGCAGGTGATGTCCTTGCAAAAAAATGAAGTGGGAAAGTTGCATAAAGCGTAGAGTTCTCAGAAACACCACATTAAAGTTGCACCATTTTTCTTTTGAGGTAAATAATTTCATCTGCTTTGCAGGGACTGGGCCTTCAGTTATGTTCTGACAAGCCTTCTCTGTAGGAAGGAAGGATGGATGTTTAATTGATGTATACAGCTAGGACAGGGAAGAAGATGCTGACATTAGAAAATGAAACAAGTAACATTATCACCATCACATTTTTTCATTTTACACATATTTCTGTTCTGTTCATTGCCCATTGTTTGTACCTCTTTGCTCTCTGTATTTCTATTTAGAAACCTGGAACTCTGACCTTTCTCTTCTCAGCTTGCCAGTCTACATTCCTTTTCTTTAAAGCTGCTTGATTTATGCTTGAAAATCATTTCATTTCTCCTGCTGCATAAATGAACTCTCAAAAACTAATAAGCCACCTCAGCCAGCTGCACATTTAATGCTTTTTCTGTAAAGAACTACCAAAAACATTTCAGGAAAGTTGTGGATCTGCCTGGGGACGAGGTGTAACCTGGGGACTGAATTTATGCAAAAGTTGAGCATATCCTGCATGATTTTGCAGGGAAAAGAATTATCACATTGAGTGAAAACGTTATATAGTGACAGTGCATGGTAAAGGAAAATGAGATGTGGCGAGATGGCTGATTATTTTGGGAGAGCATACATCAGTTGCACAAGATTACTTGGTGCCTGACTTCTTCCAGTGTCCCAGAAATGCATCTGACAACTTGATCGCTATATGGCAATACCTGGCTTTTTCTTCATCAGTTTGAAACTGGATGAAATCACGGTGGTAGCCACTGCTAGTGTGCATGTATGATACAAAGGTTGTTTACAGTATGAAAGGGGTCAGAATGGCATTGTCACACAGCAGCTCAGCACAGGTTCTGCCAACGCCTTTGTGCGTCACCTTACGTGAATTCACCATTTCCTTCTCACGCAGTGTAAATGTTATCAGTTACCATCTGATAATACCTTGCTTGGCAGCATTGTTCTAGACAAAGTCATTGATGCTTATAAGAAAAATTCACGGCCTTCAATCAAAGCTTAATCAAAGTATGAGGTGGGATACCAGATGATAGGGTATCCGGTATACTGCAGGGGAGTTGGAACAGGTAACCTTTCGGGGTTCTTTCCAATTCAACAAGAGGAAGACACTTCAATTTGTGCCTCCCCAGGTCTGAAGCGCAGCCAGGCCCTTGTCCTTCAGGACCAACATGGACCCCAGTGCTGTCAGCGTATGGAAGTGGTGAATGGCTTTAAACTAAAAGAGGGGAGATATAGCTGAGATATTATGAGGAAATTTTTCACCCTGAGAGGGCGGTGAGGACTGGCACAGCTGTCCAGAGAAGCTGTGGTGCTCCATCCCTGGAGGTGTTCAAGGCCAGGTTGGTTGGGGCCCCGGGCAGCTGAGCTGGTGGAGGCAGCCCTGCCCACAGAAGGGGGTTGGAACTGGGTGGGCTCTAAGGTCCCTTCCAACCCAACCCATTCTATAATTTCATGATCTATTATGGATGATCTATTATCTATGCTGATATCCTAGGATTTTATCAGCTGATGTGTATAGACACGTTAAAGATAAACAGCCTAATGGTTGCAAAGATTTCAGAAAAACAATACTGAAATGTATTTTAAAAATACAAATGCATGCATTTTAAGCAAAAATAAGTTTTACTAGGATGCATTAGCACTTTTGATATAGAGGACGAGTACTGTAAGCAGGCAGTTTGCATCTGGTCAGAAGAGAGAAGAAAACTATATAAGACCGAATGAAAGAAATTCACACATTACAAGTTTTTATGAGATTAAGATATTTTATGTCCTAAAACCTATTTCAAGTTGTCTGTCTTCCACTGTCTTTTCAGCTGTTGTCTGGCACGAATTCCTCCTTTCCCTACAGACAGCAGTGGTGAAGGCATTCCTCTAACTGCCTTGTCGCTTTGCCTAGACTTTCAGGATGAGGTGACTTTATGATTGACAGGATGTGTAGAGTTAAATTATTCACTGAAATGAGGACTGCTCTTTTAAAAAAATGCCGCAGTGAACTTTCTGTGCTAAGAAATTGGCTAGAGTGTTCTGCTGTTTTCCCAGGGCAATATATAAATGACTCATTTGTCTAATCATCATGTTTTTTATAATCAAACTATGCTGCCATTTCCAGAATGCTTGGTATCAGCCTGGTATATACAAGTACTAAAGCTGGTACTGTGTGTGCCAGTGGAGTGATGCCAGAAGTTTTCTTCCCGTCAAAGGTGGGATGTACCAAGGAATTCCCACCTGTGGGAGCTCACTGTCATTTTGAGCCCCAGCTGTTGTTGTTAACCCTGTTTGGGCAGAACATGAACGTACAGGAACACCTGCTGGAGGGGTAGGGATCCCCACGGGGCCTGTGCCAGATTTCTTCACTGACAGAATGGGCAAGCTGGTTGCCTTCTGAATATCTTTGAGATGTCAGGTTTCTTCTCCATGACAGATTTCTGTTTTTGATATGACAAAGATGGCACTTTGCAGCTGAGCTTCTGGTTCTCTTTCTGTTAAAACTATCTATCAATTCAGGACAGAGGGTCTGTAAAGTAAACTAACTAAAGCTGAGTAAATACATAAGGATAGCTGTTTATCACTTAATTGTAGTTGTAAAGCTCAAAGTTATCATGAGGAAAAACATCAGACAAAAATACTTCGTTCATGTTATTTCCAAGTTTTTCATAATTAAGTGTCTGTGGAGGTAGCCTGGCCTAGATGGCCTTTAAAGGTCCCTTCCAACTCAAACAATTCTGTGATTATATGATGATTTTATCATTTGTAGATAGATTATTAGATACAGTTCCCATATTGTGCTGCTCCATGATGCCTGCAGGCATAATTTCTCCTGGCTGTTTCTTGGCCTCTGGGCTCTCTGTGTCTGTGCTGGAGCTCCCTGTTTTTGTGTGCAGTTGACCATGGCCTAAAGCACATCTTTTCTTATTAGCTCTTACAAATAATGGAGCTGTGGCAACTGAAAACAGAGGCAGGAGAAAGCATAAGGCACATCATGTGTTTCAGTGTTGCCAGTTGTTTTATTTTACAGTGAAACTCTCCCATCTGTGATCAGGTTTAATCTGATACCCCTGTTTGTGTTACCCTTTGTTGTGGGCAGCTGAAGGATGCATTGGAGAGGAGAAATGGCTTCTCTTTTTTTGCACATTCCAAATATGCAATTGGGTCTGGGAAAATAAATCTGTTTTAATAAAAATGTGCTACTTCAGAGGTAGCGTCTGAAATTCAAGGTTGGGGCTTTGGGCCTGGTTTGGCTGCTTCACTGTGGTGAACCTCACCGACTCCTTCTGAATCTCAGTGTTGGAGTTGAAATCTCATCTTGCTTTCTGCCATATGTTATCTGCTTTCTCTGCTGATGTTTATGGGGAAGGTATATTTTCCATTTTACACCTCCAGGATTTTCCATCAGAAGTTAGACAACAGAGTGCAAACTAATGACTGAGAGACTCTTACTGGGTTATCATAGTAGGCTAACAAGGAGAAAAAAGTGAAAAGAAAACACAAGGCAATGCGGTTTTAATTTGTTTGACATACATGACTTAGGTATTTACGAGAATATTTTGTAGTACAATACAGTAATTGTAATATTTCATAACCTCTCAAAGAAAGGTAACTGTGATGTAGGACGTTACAAACAGTCTGCTATTTATTTATTTATTTATTCAGAAAAATGGGTTGATTGTAATGAAGAGAGATCAAAGTTCTATTTTTTTAAAGCGTGAGTACATGCTTAATTTATCAAATATGGATTAAATTGATTTCATTTATTATATATTGCAATAAAAGTACTAAATCAAATGTAAGCTGTCTGGAGCAATATGAAATTCAAAGAAAAGCGTTTACTTTACCTCTTAAGAATATCTGAAGTTTGAAGTTTGTTTACATTTTTATTTGAATCATCTGCACAATCTTGCTGCTGTGAGTGTGCAAAATCCAGTAATGTCCATCAGTGCATGTGCAGAAGTGAGCAGTCAAAACGTTTTTGCAGGGTGAGAACCTTCCAGTTATCCTTTTCCTCTTAATGTAATCAAATCTGGTATTTTTTAACACTATTTACAAACATAAGGAGAGAAAAATAATGCAATTCTGTAAAACATCGCTTAACTTTGCAGAAGTATGTGGCTGATTTCTCTGTGGCTATGTGATATTTCATTCCAGAGGGATGACTTAAAGCAGAGTTTCAGTTTTAATCATGTAGTTCTCTTTGATCACGTGAAGATACAATTCTTCCCTTGGTTTGAATTGTGATTAGTAGCTACTGAGCAATTAGCTGAGTTACAAATTAGGAAATAGAAAGTTGTGGGGGGACAGTATCTGAAATGCACTTACCTAAGAATGAAATAATTGATGCTTTTATGGATCATTGCTTCTTTAACATCAACTATAAATAGAAAGCAATTACAATATTTTACAGAAAATATCATGGTATTAGTATTCATGCTAATATTTACCCTCTGAGTAACTCTTCCTCTTTGTTCCACCTTTTCTGAGATGCAGGAAAGGGTTAAGTGAAGTTTACTGGGCTCAGTAATCTGGGCTGGTTGAGTAGCTTGGAAATACGAGCATTTACCTGTCTCTTTGGAAAAACATGAAATCTCCATGAAATCAGGAGAGATTTTCAGTGCCCCACCGTTCCCTGCCTATTCAGAGCAGTCTTTTTGCCTAATCTTACATAATCTATCTGAAAATTAAAATCCCATGTCTCAGTTCCATGAGGAATAGTTCAGTGGCTGAGGAGTACAAAAAGTGTCACCCTTTGGAAATTTAGTGCCAGTATTTTGCCACTCCAAATTCACGTCGCTACACTGATACCATATTATGTATTCTGATGAAGTTCAAAACTGCTTTTCCTTGTCTGCATGTCATGTACTCATGTTAATATTTTTCCAGTCTGCCAGTTTTTATGGCACTGATCTTTTTAGTTGCAGTGCATCATTTGATTTAATGCCATTACAGGCAATGATTTATAACTGCTTCATTATTAAGAAAATCAATCAAAATGGAAGAAGATGGATGCACGGATTGTGAGCAGTGCCATTAAACTGGACTAACGTTTCATGCACTTTTCAGGAAAGCCTCTAAACACAGTGAAATGCTTAGACTTCTCCCCCAAATTAAGCTGCATGGGAAGTGGTGGTTCCCCTATTGGTTGATATAGTTTCAGCAGATTGATGTAATTATGCAGTAGGGTAGTGAAACAGTACATCAGTACAGTCATGATGCTTAGGAGACGTCACTCCATCTCCCATTTCAGTGCTTTGATGCATAGCATATTTCAGTGAGAAACCTATAAGCCCATAAGTATCTATATACTCAAGATAAGCCTTGCAGTCTTTGGCAACTCTATTAGTATTGGCAATGTCAAGCTTATCGCAAAAGAATCAAGAGAAATTAGATTTCTTATAAATTGTTGATACATTTTTGCTCCATTTTACTTATTTATTTATTTATTTATTCATCAATTCTATAGCACTTCCCATCCAAGCATCTCAAAGCACTTGTGCTGTTCAAGCTTGTCAGTCTCATCCCTGCAAGGATATAGTTTCTGTGTGCTTTAGGAAAGAAAGCATTCACCCATACAATTTTCTATGGATCCCAAGTATGCTGAATTTGTTCCTCTTTAATCAACTTTTCTGGTTTTGTTTTATTAGTTTGCCCAGGATTTCCTTTGTCTCATCCACAGCATTGATATACTGTAGATTCTTGTTAGTAATTATAACTCATCTGAATTTCAGTTACCTATTTATCGTGTAAACACACGCATGTAAACAAGTAAAACAATTCTTGGCCATGGGGTTGCTTTACTGATTCTACTGCAGATATCTCCTCATGCTTGATGCTGATAGGGAAAAAAAAAACTAATTCAATTTCTTGAAGTTTTCAAATCAATGCTGTAAACAAGTTTTTAAAATGTAGGAAGGAACAGCTAACCATCGGAAAATGTTAACTGCCTGTCATAGGAATTGTTTATGAAAACAAGAGAGCTTTGTCTAAGAAGCTGTTGGTAGCACCATGGATATGAAATTTTGTTTCCATTGATTTGACAATGATGTCTTTTACTATTCAAGACAGGAGACAGAAAATATCAACTTTTCATAAAATAATTTTAAATGGAAGAAATTTGCCTTTTCCATTTCAGCAGGCGCTGCGGAGCGGCAGCAGGATGCAAAACAGAGATGAAGTAAAGAATAAAGGTATGTGATTATGGATTATAGTTAGAACAATCATAGCTTTATCTACATTTGTCAAGTTCAACATGAACTCTGTAAACTCTGATAAATAGTTTGGAGCTGCACTTGCAGAGGCTCATTCAGAATATGATTGTGTTAGCAGTAAATTCTCATCCATCACCCCTCACATCTTGATTTATTGCAAGACAGATTTGGTACGATAGGGTTACTTGCACAAAGGATGGTTTTCTTTCATTTCAGATTGCATATCACAGTCTGTTATATGTAACCTCTAATACTGAAAAAGAGTTTTCTCTACCTGGGCAGTACATCATCTCGGTAAGCTTTGCCTAATAATTAAAATCTCACCTGTGAGAAAACACTGCTACTATTTGTTTTGCTGAGTTTTGAAATGAGTCTACATCCCACTACTCCCATCCTACCATTTTAGATGTAAAATATAATCCACTATTGCCTCCTATGAACAAAGTCATAGAGGAGCAGTGTTGGATTCTTTTTTGAATGTTTTGGGGTTGTTGTATGTTACAAACATCTGTCTCTTGCTAAAAAATTAGTATCCCAGGTGAAGGTGCTGACAGCAGAGAGACGTTTATATTCCTCATTTCATGGGAGATTTTTAATATGTTTATTCATCACGTGTAGGTCTTTAAACAAAACATAGTACTGGAAGTCTTCAAGATAACACTGCCTGTCACATCTAAAACCCAGGGGAATAAACCAGTTGCTCATTCTCGTGGCGCATGGAGTGCTGGAGAAATGGGACACTGAGAGGAGGCATCGTAGTTACAACTTACTAGGGCTGCTCTGTGTTTCACACCAATAGCAAACCAACACCAGTGAACCTTCTGGCCAAGCTGCAGTGCTGAAATGCAGAGGATAATGGAAAAAAAGTTAGCTCTGAAGGAGATGTCTGCCAAATGGTGCTGACCTGCTCACAGCAGCTTGCAGGCACCAAGGAAGTATAGGTACAACAATGGGTTAAGGCATTTGTAAAGTTTATTTTTGTTCTTGCAAGGAGTTCCACAGCTCAGAAGCATCTCTTTCTACTTCCTCCTGCAGAAATGAGATACACGGGTGAAGTGGTGTGGCTGTGTATGGATTTAATCTGTTGCTGTATGTGGTATACTACTCCTTGAAGAAACAGTGCATGTGTCCCCAGGTTCAGCTAATGTTTTTTTTACAATCATTATCTTTGTTCAATATTCATAAAGATATTTCATATTTTATAATGAGAAATAAGTAATGTTATGCTTTTATTTGAACTCTATGTACCCAAGAATGACCTCAGACTAAATGGCTTTTAAAGATGTAGTCTGCAGTTGGTAAACAAAAGGGGTTAAAGCCCTGATTAGTATGTCCTTATCACTGCAAAATGATAATGTCAGTTTTTCCTTCAAGTCCAGCCCTTGATGTTCTGAAAAGCAAAAGTATCCTTGTTTTAGTTGTCAGCTGAAGAATGAAAATAAGACTTTAATGAGAAATAATATCAATAAATGAAGAAGAAATTCACCACCTAATGTACTTTTACCACTGACATCAGAAAAGATACATCTAAGGAATTACAAGAAAGTCACATTTATGACATTCCAACCTTTCACTAGCATAGAAAAAACAACAACATTTCAAGTAATCTAAATATAAATATAAATGAATGCTAAGGTCTAAAAAGTCTTTTGAGACATTTCCTTTCAGTATTTTTCATGAAAATAGTGCATATATAATGTGTTGTTAAAATTAAGTTGGATGCAACCAACATAGGTTTTACATAGGGAGAAAAGTCTTGCTAAAATTCAGCTGCTACTTTAGCTCTCTTTCTATTTTGCCTTAATGAGCCACCTCAGCAACCTGAAAAAAGTATGCAATTTAACATTAAAACTAAAAAGATTAGCACTTTTGATATGATTATGGATGCAAAGAAACTGGTTATATTTGATTAAATCGTTCTGCCATATGGTTGACACTTCGCCTCTTAGAACTTCTCATTTAAATCAAAGGTGTTAGTTTCCATATTTCAGAGTTTAAGACAGTAGAGTTAAATGTGGTAGGCAGAATACAATGGAGAGTATCTGTCATTAAATGTCAAATGACATAAATATCAACATACATTTCCAGCATTACATTTGCCATTTCCCACCGTTCTTTATTTCTTATTAAGAACCTCAGATGTTAAAGCTGGGGTTCATGAAATGAGTTTCTATCATGCATCTTGTCACTTGTGGGTAAAATATCTACTTAAACTTCCTCCTCCAGTTCCTAGAGTTTTAGAAAGATTCACATTCCATTTAAAATTCTGCTTCATTCTCATGTGCATTTTTCTATCATGATCCACCAGCTTGGATACATGAATCCATCACAAGCAATTTAAGATGCTTCATTTTATATTTCCTATTCGGTAGGGCAGTACTGCAAAATATTTGGGATATTTTTACCTTTTCTTCAAGTACCAAGATAACAAAGCATTTTTTTTTTTTTTTTCCCAAGTGGTATTACTGTAGTAGGTTGTTCCTCAGGGAATGATTCTGCTCCTAAGTACTGTTGTACTTCTGTTGTGCTTGCCATAGCTTAGGCTGGATTCCATCAAGTCTGCAGAATAATTATTTGCTACATTTTTCAGCTTTCTAAAGTTTGAATTGTGTTACTTTCCACTGATTTTAAGATCAGAACTGACTCTTAAAGCAAGCCTTATCCTCTTGTTATCATAGGTCACTTAACTTCATCTAGTTCCTGTTATGAAGCCATGGTCTTGGCTTTAGAAGACACATGTTCCTCTGTGGATATTCAGAGATGGAGAATGCTGAGCTTCTGCTTATAGCTTCTATTTTTTCCCCAGTAATTAACTTATTTCCCATAATTAGGCAGTGATCTCTATTTTTTAATTGAAACTAGTTTTGCTTAGGACTCAGCTCTTGATTGTTATAATCCTGCAGGACTACACAACCTTTTCTATCTGATGTTTTCTTTCCAGAGCAGTATTTATGTACTGGAATCAGATTTCTTTCTAAATGTACTTTTTCAAATGAACTACGAAGATCTATTTTGCTTTGTCTCTCACAGCAAAGGATTTTCTTCAGCTCTCCAAGAACTCATGTAGTCTGTTTTCTCAGTGCCTTTAGGGAATATTGAATCCAGAAGTGGACACATCATTCCAGTACAGATCTTTATAAATATGATGATGTAAAAGAAGGAAATGAGACTTCTTTGCTGTACCGACAAATGTTAATTAACTTTTCCTTTTTAAATGCTATTGATTATATATGCAATTTCCTTTTTAAATACTATGAAATTACTTCAGCTCATACCTGGAGAAATAGTCTCTCTATCGCTAATATAAAAAAGAACTTCAACAAAACTTTATGTGAAGCCAAATAACTAGCATTTTACTTTCCCCCCCCACATGCAGTTAAAAAAGTGCTTAACAATTTGCAGATTTCAAGTTTTCCTTAAAAAATGATTAATCTCCTCCTTCTTCCCTGCCAGTTTCTTAAAATCAGGTGTGTCAGACTCTATTTTTTCAGGGCAGGAGGAGGAATTGCTCTTTCAAAATTCCCAAACTCTAGAAAGGACCTGCAGCTATTCTGACTAACACTGAATAATATTTCATGAGAGTCGCATTGGTTTCTGCAGAACCACGCATGCAGCAAGGTATTGCTCAGCGTGATTGAGAATGAGAAAAATCTGTCCCCAAAGAAGATGACTCATGCTAGTCTTCCTTTGCAGATATTTTAATAATGAAATAATTAGAACCAAGCCTGACTATTTCTTGTGTTTCTTTCTCCCCAGCCCCCACCAGTTCTGTTTTATGCCAACCTACAGGCACCATGATAGCTGATAGCTATCTTGTTAACAAGAGGATTTATGTTTTTTTTCCAAGTAGTTGTTACTCCACAAAACTCTCAGATATAAGTCTCAAATTAAAAGGGCTTACATAAAGTTTTGCTATTTAAATATTAAGCAAAATAATTCTATAGTATTTACTGAAAGCAGAAAGCTTAGAAATCATTGTATTGAAAAACACTCCTGCAAGTTATAATCTTCACTGATTTGATCTGAATGTTATAGTTATCTCATAGCCTGGGACGTGCAGAGACCCATGTGCTTATTAACCTCCTCTTTGATGGAAAGGAATTAGTCTTGGAGACTGCGTTTCCTAAATCCTGTAGAGGATTGCAGAATCACATATTCTTTGAAAGAGAGTATCAAAAAACACCTGAAGTTTTTTGACCTTCCTACTTTGTGATGATTTATATGCTGGAAAAATAATCATCATTTTTTTCTCATACATTGTAGAAAATAACTTGATTAACTTTCTACTTCTACAAACCTGCTGGCAGATTTTCATGACTGTGGAGCCCTAGAAGTCAGTGGGAGCTGAAGATAAGATGCAGTCATGAAATGATAGTTTACTGTCTATAATGTGAATGCTGGTAATATTTTAATGGCAAAAAAAGCAGAAGCCTGACTGGAGATGGATGCAAGAATTCATGATCATAAAACTACTTACATGTGTGTGATTTTTGCTTGCTGGAGAGACTGCTGCTTTCTTTTTTCATGGAGCCATCCTGGCTCAAACCAGCTATCAGTTCAACATCAAGAATCCCATACTGTCCATAATTTCCTCATTACATCACAGCCTAGGAAAACACAAGAACAGGTCAAGCATTTGTAAGGAATACTTCCCTCAATTTTCTTATCTCAGTTATTTTCAGCACAGGTACCTTATGATTTGAGGTACGTCAGGACACCTCAGGATTTGTTTTTTGTTGAGTGCACCACTTCAGGAGATGTCTTTCAAATGAGCAGGTACCCTTGGGAGCCCTGTCCATTTTCAGCATCTGTGGTCATCTCTTGAGGAACTCTGCAGATCTACTCCATAGGTATGAGACTAACATCCTCCTAGTGCTTTTTCAAGCTGCCTCTTCATAGTTTCATTGTAGTTTGGGTATGAGAAGAGACAGTGAGTTGTTGACTCCTATATGTCTTTTCCATATCATTAATGAATTTGCAGCTCTTTTTCTCAGATTGAAACACACTGGATCATGAAATGGTTCTGCAGACAGAAGCTTGTCTGTGACTTGATTCCACTTCCTGTCCTTCTCTGAAAGTTTTCCAGTTCTGCTATATGTATATTTAAAAGATCAGAAATGTATGTCATATGAATAATGCTGGTGAACCATATAGTGAAATTGTCTTCATATTGGCTTCAAATTGGCTTCATATAATGAAATTGTCATCTTATTACATTTATTTTACTGGCTTTTAGAAAGAATAAGAATGAATACTGATAGGAAGTACAATAACTGTTTTGGGGGGAAAAAGTTGTGCAAAATCTTGCATATTTGATAATATGCAATAAGCAACTTTTATCTACTTTTTTATCTACTCTGTTCTCTGAAATACCTGCTACAGATATGATTAAGAGCTGAAGAGATCTTTGTTTTGAGATGAGATATTTTTAAAGACTAATGAACACATTTTACGTATATGAGAAAACACCATTCAGCCTGATTAATACTCCTTCTGTTGTATGCTATTGTCACTATCAACTCCATTACTTCCAAGCCACATAGAGATGTGTAAGATCATGTATGAGTAGTCCTCCTCTTCCAGCTGTGTTCTTTTCTTTGGAACACAGCTATCAAACAAATTTATGCAAACTTTTTTTTTTTTTTTAATTAGCTCAGTGTAGAGCAGATAGTAATGTAATCTACGTTATACAGTTATATGATTTAATTTTATACTAGATTTAATTCCATGCAAGCTTTATACTAATAAGCTTTCACCTTGTTGTCCTCACTGGTAGACAAAATGAATAATTGGACATGTAATTCCAGGCTTCACTGGCTGCAAGAACAGTGCTTGTTTCCTAAGCAATATGCTGTAGAAGAACGTCAAACCATTACTGATTCTTCAGTATTACTGGCTGTATGATGCACTGAACATATTTCTCAAGAAGATAATGAATAGTAAGCTGTTCATGTCAGTTTTTTTGTTTTTCTTTTCTTAAGTTTTCTGTATTCTTCACAACGGAATCTCTTTGTTTTGTCTCACTGCTGCTAAAGCAGCTGTTCTGCTCCGCTTTGGTGTCCCATCTTACTTGCTGTGACAGTAGTCCATCTCTTTTCCTCAGAGAGGAAGCTCAGATCCAAATTCAGTTCTATTCTCCCACTTTGAGGATGTGGAGACTGTCTTTCTCTCATTCTGATTTCCAAATAAGTTGGTGTTAAGGAAGAAGGTCCCCCAAGGACCACAGATATCACACTTTTTAGAGGGCAAAAGAAGTTATGTTTAGTTTTCATTGTATTTTCTATGAACAAAATCTACAAAGTGATTCCAGTAAAATTCCAGAGAACTTGTCACTCCCAAGAGATGCTAGGATGAAGCAACTTATGACTAGAAAATATGTGTTATCTCTGTATATAACTCTGCACAGTTAAGATTTTGTTTGGAATTCATTTAGTATTTAAACTCGTGGAGTCAAAACAAATGGCAAGCAAAAAGTCTTTCTCCTGACGTGTGGGAGAGTTCCTCCAAGGCTCCCTGTTCTGCTATTTTTGGTGTCCTCCCGTCCCACAGTAGGGATTATTTGTCCACAATAAAGCAGTGTTTGGACAAATTTGAGAACTGTTTCATACTTAAAAAGAAATCAAGTATGGTTTAATAAAATATCTCTGCTGGATGCATCCTTCCCGCCCCCCTTCCCAGTAAACCCTGCAATAAAAAGGTATTAATTTTTAGTTTAATTTAAATAAAACCCTGCAGAAGGCTTTTAGGCCTAATTGGTTGAGTCGTTATAAGTAATATGAATATGTTGTATTTTTTTGCAGAAGAAAACTTGATTTCATGGCATTAGGGAATGACTTTTTAGCTTATCAATTTCTACCCAACATTTCCCACTAGCTACTGTCTAATCTGAACAGTCACTAAATGTCTCTCGGGTACCTTAACTAAATATAATGAAAAATCAGTTCACAACATTTCTTTGATCTTTTGCCTAAAACCAATGAAGAAATATTAGTAAGAATGCTGATGTCATTCCACACTGAATTATTCTTTTGATGAAAAACATCAGCACTATATTCCTGCTTATTATATCATTTTCTATGTCTCATGCACATAAAGTGACATAAAGTCACTACTGCAGGAGCTGTTGGCCTTAATTTAGTATAAAAGCAGGATTTTTGATACTTTCATGTTAGCAGTGATTATAAAAGCATTCCAAACAATTTAGCGAATTCTTCTGCTTCAAGGATGGCATATTTGTGTTCAAACAAATACAGACACATAACTGCTATTTTATATGGTAAAATTACATTATTAGTAGGCATTATTTAAAAGGATGTTACTCACACTGGTAAAAAACTGTAAAATTTCCAAGTCAATAAAACTATGCAGAGGAAAATTGCTGCTGCTTTTTTTTTTTTTTTCTGAGAAGTTGTAAGATACTCATCCCTGAACAGCCAAACATCGTGGAAGATGAGGACAAAGAATAAATGAGGATTAAGAGGGTGTGATATAGTGCAGAAAGAGAAACATTTGTGCTATTGGATGGAATCTATTGGATGTTTGGGGACTGTGAAGACAGTTCTCTGAATGAAGAGGGAACTTTTTGTTTTGATGAAGGTTTGATGCCATCTCTAATATGAACAGTACACTACGGAGCTGTCGGGCTGCAGGTTTAGTGAGACAACTTCAACAGGAGTAAGGCATTGCTGTTCCTTCTATGAGATGATTTTGGTGAACAATTTTCCCTCTCTTCCATCTCTCTGTATGCTACAGAAACTAGCAAGTCTGCTTGGAAGAGCATGATACCCTTTCCATGTACATGAGAAAAAGAGGACTATACAGACTACCTCGGTTTATCAAGCTTCCTATTTATTTTGATGGAAATGAACAACAGAATTAGCTGATGGCTTACAAATGAGTTTTACCTTTTTTTATCAGTTAGAAAAAATAGAAATTGAAGTAAAACTTTTTATCTCTACATTTGTGTTTTTCAAGAAAAGTTTTTGATACCTGCATAATCAGAGGTGGAAAGCCACATGGCATCTCTATCCATGCTCCAGAGCAGCAGGGCAGGAAAACTGACTGTACTAAGCTATCTCTGTATAAGCCAGTGCTGGCTTCTGTCTGAAGTGTAAGAGTGGAGAATCAGATGCGACCTGTGTGAAAGTCTTTACATGTGACCCTGGAGACGTATAGGAAAATGCTAAATGTTTTAGGCCAGTTTAGTTTTTTTCTTTAGATGATGACATATTCTGTGTTTTGAATCTACCCTTTTTTTTTTTTTTTTTTTCTTCTGCAGAAAGACCTTGTAAAACTAAAATATTTGGAAGTAAACATGAACAAGAGGGAAAAGAAAAATTGTAGAAATGAGCATAAAAAGAAATGCTAAATTTGAAATTAAATGAATTTCAGATAATCACGTCATTCAGTTTCACAGTGTTATCCCTTAATAACCTTATTGTCTCTTTGCCTATTTGCTTCTTATCTATTTAAAGCAGTTGTTTATCATTCACAGCTTGATTAGTTCATTACGTATGTGTTCCCAAAAGAAAGAGAAGATGATATCACTAGGACTGAGATAGTTTTTCTACTTTTTGTTACATTAGTTGATGAGAACTGGGGCATTAGCATAAAACTCCCCTTTGCTAACACTGTTGATTAAAAATGGAACTGAAATGAAGCTCCTGGAACCAGA
Organism: Phasianus colchicus; assembly: GCF_987193195.1. Lineage (NCBI taxonomy): Eukaryota > Metazoa > Chordata > Aves > Galliformes > Phasianidae > Phasianus > Phasianus colchicus. The sequence continues at coordinate 57,411,912 of NC_143438.1, forward strand.
CCCATCCTTCTCAAAGTTCGCATGAATTCAGATTTGGACTTTGGGGGCTGAAAAAGTGCTGTTTCCAAACTAACAAAGCATAAGATCCAGGAAAAGTTCATTTTGTTCCAAATGAATAATTGAGAGACATGGAGGGCCCTGATTGTCAGTTGTTTAACAAGTTTAGTATGTGAGGTATTCTGTACCCCCATAAATCTGGAGTTAGGCACAATAAAGGGGCCTAAACACATAGAATCAAAGAATGGCTTTGGTTGGAAGGAATGTTAAAGATCATCCAGTTTCAAACTCCTGCTGTGGGCAGGGCTGCCTCCCACCAGCTCAGGTGCCCAGGGCCCCATCTAATCTGGCCTTGAGTGCCCCCAGGGATGGGGCACCCACAGCTTCTCTGGGCAGCTGTGCCAGAGCCTCATCACTCTCTGTGTGAAAAAATTCTTCCTCCTAACATCTGACCTAAATCTCCCCCCTTTTAGTTTAAACTCCCTTACCCTATCACTATCAAACCATGTAAAAAGTCAGTCTCCCTTCTAATTCCCCTCCAGTAATGGAAGGCTGCACTGGGGCTCCCTGGAGACTTCTCGTCTCCTGGCTGAAGAAGCTCAACTCCCTCAACCTTTCTTCATAGGAGAAATACTCTAGACCTCTGATCTGATCATCTTCATGGCTTTCTCTGGACTTGTTCTAACAGCTCCATGTCTTCCTTGTGTGTTCAGTCTGAGGACACTGAAGAACATTAAGCCTGGCACAAATGACCCCAAGAAACTTCAGCTGTGTGCAGTTACAAATGTGGTGTTCTGCACTCATGGTCCTGGTCAAACAGGTGATAAGTGCATTCACATGTGCTCCAAGAATGAGGAATTCAGGTTTAAACTGATTGTTTTGGGAATGGTGAAGTAAAAGACAGTATTTTCATGGTAGTATTCCCACATCAGCCTGTTTTTAGACACAATTGGGATCTCAGAACTGGCTGCAGAGCTGCATATTGGTGTTAGTCCACACTTCTGACCTGAAGTCCCAGCCCTGTGCATGCAGCTGCTCCTAGCAGGGCCAGCAGTGAATTGGTACTGGGCTGTTTGCTGGATCTCAGCTACTCTACTGCCAGCATGCTGCTAGCCTCAGACATCAATGTGCTTTACTAAATAAACTCAGGTGGCGAACGGCTGTGAGGTGGTAACCCATGTGTGAGGTATCTACCTTGTTCAGGGAAGAATAATTATCATGTGCTCACTCCACAGAAATCTGCCTTTGCCAGGACATTCTTGCCTGTGTTTCTTTGGTATGGTGTGCAGGAACATTTTAAGGAATTCAGCATAAATTAAAATGAGAGATGTTTTTGAAGTATGAATAAAATCCAATACAAAAACCACTGCAGCACCTCCTCTCCCTTCAGGTACTCTTATATGAAATTAAATATTGTTTGGTTATGCTCTTTTTCATCCTTAGTTTTCAGATTGATCTGTAATGGCAATTTCTCGTGCAGTGCCTGCAGGGTGCTGGCTGAAGGGCAGTTTGGTGGGTTCAGGTATCTGTCAGACAGCTTGGGACTGTATAGGGTTCACGATCTCAATCAGATTACGATGTATTGGCTGAAGAATGTATCCCAGCAGGCCATCTGACAGGGACCAGCAGTGCAGAGGCCTGAGGTGCTGCAGGCGGTAGCTCAGCGTTTGGAATAAATGAGAGCTGATGGCACTTCCACTTGCATGCTGGGCTGCGAGGGAGGTGTTGGGGAGTATGTGCTGCTGGTGGGTCGGTAGCCTGGGGCAGGTGGGGAGGAGGGGATGAATACTGCTGCTGCTGTCCCACTGTGGGCTCAGACAGGGGTAGAGACCAGATGGTGCTGCCTCGTGTGTGTGGCCAAAGTAGGGCAACCGAGGCTGTGGTTTTGCAGGAACACCCTGCTGCCTTGATGAGGCCTTGCTGCAGCCGTGAGCTGGGGCCTGGTGCTCACACAGCTCTGCCCAGAGAGGCACACGGCTGTGAGGTTCCTCCCTGCGCATCTGCAATTGTGTAACATCCCTCTTGCAGCTAAAGCATTTGTTTGCATGGAAAATCAATGTTATGCCCATTGTTTTCTCCTCTGCTTTTCACCCATCTTTTAATGTGATTTAACAGCTGGAGATGAGGAGGAGGCAGCGCCATGAGAGCAGCCAGCTCTCTGCAGACAGGCACACGGTGCTCAAGGGACTGCCACTGGCCCACGGATGACAGATGGGGGCTTATGGTCTATAACTTAACAGATGGATCGCAGCTCTGCTTTTGACTTGCATGGAGAGAATCGAATGATTATGGTGTGGCTAAATAAAGGCAGCTAATCAGAAAGGTCTGTGATTCAGTGTAATGAGTCGGGAGGATGCAATATGGAGGGACAAAAACCTTGTGGTAGTGACTAATGTGTAAGAACAATGGAAAGAAAGATGAATTATTGCCCTGATTCACATTCTGTAAATTTCCTTTTCATCAAATAAGCATCTTTTTTTTGGTCTGCAGCTCACAAGCACATTATTCTGTGAAAAAGCAGGATTTTATTTCAGAAAGCAGTGAGACAATAAGAAAAAGACATATTACATTTCAATGTGACTAGCTGTATATATATGTTTATATATGTGTATAACTCCATCCAAAACTATTTTAAATGCTAGTTTTACCTGCTGCCACTAAATTGACAAAATCAGCAAGACTTTTTGTGATTGCTGTCAATTCCTAACCCTTTGCTTCATAGTGAGACATGGCAGATTTATATACCTGTCATTGCTGATAGGGTATTGCTGCTTTCTTTTTTTTTTTTGCACTGCTGTTATCTTTATTGCTATGAAACATACAGTAGAAGAACATGTGAGATATGTTAAATACTTCAGTAGCTTTCAAGATCTTTATTACAAAAGTAAGTGAAACAAAATGGGATATAACATGGCCATGGTGTGTAACCCCAAAAGGGTATTGTAAATGGCTTGCCATGGCAGGCACTCTCATAGTTACTTCTCAGAAGAAGGACCATTGCTTGTGCTGTTGAGCTTCTTTTTTCCTCATTGGTAATGCTTTCTTTTCCCACCTTTGCTTCAAAGTATGTCTTACTTTCACATCCATAGTTCATAAACCTTATTTTCTTATACCTAGATTTTCGCAGTCATAACTGTGTATACATATGATTGTGTCAGGCTCCTTACAGCAAGTTTTGAATTTGTTCAATTTCAACCCCATTTAATAGAAGGATGGAAACCTTTCAGAAGGTAGAATTAGGAAAATAGGTACTGACGTAGATAGAAAAGCTAAGAAGCTCATCCTTGTCTGATCAGACATCAAAGACAGAAAAAGCTTGAAATTTGAGTTTCATTAGTTTCACTTCTTACCAAACTGCTTGTTTTTAGAAGCTTTCCCAGTGTTAGCCCTTCAAAGCTTGGTTAATTCTGAAGTTGTTATAAGAATTCCTTTGAGCATCCAAACAGGAAAAACTGACTCCTGACAATTACCAAATTACAATGAAAAAGAATGTGTGCCACATTCATGTCAGTATTGAAAAAGTTCACTAGTATCAAGGTTGGAATGAAGTTCAAAAGTTATTTGTTGTAATGGGTCTCAAGAAAGTTGGAGATGAGTATGCTGACTGCTGCCACTGTGTGTGACAACCAAAAAAATTAACATGTCTGCATGAGGGCACTTTCAGAGAAGAATAGAATGAGGAGCAGCAAACCTAGATGCAATATTACAGACCCACATAAATGACAAGTTCAGAGAATCACAGAATTGCAGACGTTGGAAGGAAACTCAAAAGATCATTGAATCAAACCCCCCTTCATCCTCCTCTGCTCATTTCTGTGAATTAAACATTGTATATTCTTATTCAACAAGTGTGTCTTATTTTATGAGGTGATCATTAACAGGGAAGAAACAAAGTATTGGGCAGGCATGAATATAAGGAGAGTAACTGCTAAAAGTACCTGCTCATTTATGAGATGTCAAGAGAAATGAATAGCACCTGAATGGAAGTAGGCCTAAAACTGATTTGGCGTGAAAGAAGAAAACCATAAGTATGAATCAGATGTCTCTCAAATAAGCCTAGCAGACTGGTAATACTTTCTGTATTTCAATTTTGGATCCCTCTTGAACAATTCAGAAAACAGTTTGGGTATTACTGGCCTCGTGTTGCGAGAGAAGAGTGGTCAGAAATACTCAATTTCAAAGCATCTCCCTCTTTTAACAAGTCACAAAAGTCATTATATTCAGGAGCTTTGATGTTTATTTTTTTTTTTTCCCAATCCACAGCAGGATATATTTTATTTCCGGGCAGGAGTCAGGAGTCTCTTAGAAAGCCATGTGTCCTCTCATACTACCTGTGTACATGAAGAGGCTGCTCCTTACTGGCTGGCCACAGCAAGAGTCCTGTTGGACCTTACTGTGGCACATTCGTTCTCATGATGGTAGCCTCCATTCAAAACACAGCAATGCAATAGTTGTGAGAATAACAAATCGTAGCAAAGTGCAGACTGAAAGAGATCTCTGGTTGTCACCGAATTCAGACTCGTGCTCAGAAGTCTATCAGGTTTCTCAGGACCTTGTCCAATCAAGTTATGAAGCTCTCCCACATGGAAATGGGAGACATGACATCTGTGGGCAGCCTACTTCCATAGTGCTGAAGGATTTTTTCTCGATTGTTCATATCCATTTTCTGATCTTACTTGTCTATATTATGGTGATCAGTTTTCTCTGGGATATTGTGCAAATGTTTGAACAAGAGATCTCTATAGTCAAAAGGATACTACCAGTTCTTCAAGGTATACGTACCATTTAGAAGCTGCATCTAGGACATCAACTGTCCTTTGTGATCTGGACACAGTTAGAAACTAGTAATAATTCCTGCAGGGTTTTTGTGACTCTCCCCCAAAGGCTTCCACTTCTTTTTTTTTTTTTTTTTTTTTCAATTCTGGGGCTTATGAACCTTTCCATATTATTGGCCTCCTGTTAATATGGAAAATATACCATGGCTTGCACTCCCAGTTGCATAACATCTCTGTGGCATGACTGCTCTTCTTTACTGACAAATACTGTCATGAATGTCTCTCTTGTATATTTTGTATATTCATGCAGTTTGGCAGCTGGAGAAAAAGAAGGTCAGCCAGATCCCCACTGAATATGGGTGAATGCTTCTTAGATTGCAGTGCAAAAACAATTACATGTTTAATACACATTTGTGTAATTGAAAGGTCTGCTTTGTTTGGGGATGTGGACACTGGCAGTTATAACCAGTTTATCCCTGAGGGTTTGTGGCTATGTGGTATTATCTAACACTGGATTGCACACTTTCCCACTGCAGTGTGGGAAAAGCTTCAGAGTGAATGGCCTGTAAAACAACATCCAAGCCCATTGTGACCTGACATTTCCTTGAAGTTCAGTAATATTAGTGCCATTTTCATGTTGGGCTCATCAATTTCTCTTTCTAATAACTCTCTGGAAAGGTGACATACAGTTTGTATTTCATACCTAAATTAAATTGTTCCTTTCTTATATCAATCATGATTTTTTGTTTTGATCCATATTAAATTTTCAGTAAAATATATTATTAATTATTCATCCTCCAAGAGATGTTATAATTCTTTACTGAGATGCATTCAGATTTTGTAGTATCTCAGCACTTTAAGGTCTAGTGAAGCTTAATATAAATCCTTTTTTCTCCCATTGCAGAAATTTATTAGTTCACACTTCTTCAGTAGAAGAATGAAAGAAGTAACCTGCCTTATGCAAAGTGTTGTGAAATACCCAAGGTATTGTGAAACAAATACATAAGCATAAAAAAATAAGTACTTCAATTCAATTGAAACCCTTCCACATTCCTCCAGTCATGCATGTAACACTGCCAAACAGACCCTGAAGTGGCTGTTGGACGTGGCTTCCCAAACTCACTGCCTCACTGGGAGCAGATGCTGTGCTTCTCATCTCAGTGATCTGACTCCTGCTCAATTCATTGCTTGGGTTGCTTAGCAGTGCTGCACTGTGGAACACAGTGAAGAGACTGAAGTCTGGGGAGATCTACTGACCATTTTGTGATGGAGATCTCTCCTTTGCTCTCCTTGTGCTTGGCAGATCATATCCCATGTTAGTTTATTGCTGTAGGTAATAATGTGCCTAACTCATGCTCCTTCATGGGTGAACTGCTTTGTTCATGTGCTCAGCCATTGGACTAATACTGGGCAGCATAAACTTCTCCTTAGTGTGGCTATTTCCTGGTCTGACTGTAGTAATCTTTGCAAAGCTGATTAAAATCAGTGTTTGTTGTCATCAGGTTGTAACTGAGGTTACAGCACACTATGCAGCTTCTTTTCTACATGCACCTCTAGAAGATGACCACTGTACTCCCTAGTGCTGATAGAACATAAATATAAGACTTACTCTTCATAGCATTGCAAAGTTTTTCCAGGCTTACTTGAAGCAGTCATAATTTTTTTATAATTTGCTTAAAAAACTTAAATAAAATGCTGCTGAGGTGTCTTCAGGGCCCAGCACTGGTTGGGAAGGTAATGGAACTCCAGTCCCCCATGCAAGCCCTGCTCCTGTGCCAGTCTGATGATCTCTCCTGACCCCACTGAGACCAGAACTGCCTCTTCTCTTTTCCCTGCATTGGAGGCACGCCAGTGGGTGTCCACATTTTGTACTGTGACAGGGGATAAGTCCACTGCGGAAAGGGCAAGCAAATGTCTGTGTGCTTAATCTCATCTCCCTGTCTCTGTAAAATTGCCTCTGGATCTTTTTTCCAATAATGATCCAGCACAAAACAGAATTTCCTTTGAGGGAGTGGATAAAATACCCACACAGATCTGAACTACTTGTAGGATGGGTTCAGTGATGAAGGAATTCCCAGCAGCTGCTGTTCTATGATCTTTGTTTCCAACAGTGTTTTAATCCTTCTTATAAAGCTCATCTTGAATGAAACCGCACCTCTGGTTCTGTTATTATTTGAAGAAACACAGGGATGAGAGACTGTGCTAACAGCAGTGGTACCGTGCAGCTTTTATGTCGCAGCTTTTCAAGATCTGCATAAACTGCCAGGAATCACTTTAACACAGCATAATCCAAATATGTGAAATGAAAGAAGAGAACTGAGAAGTGACCTGCACAAAGAGATTGGCTGCCTGTTTACTACATACAGCAGCCAGACAAGACCACAGCAGTGGTGCTTTTGTCTGATGCACTTGAAAACATTCCAATTCGTTCAGATTTCTTTGTTTATGTCAGCTCTTAAGCATAAAAAAAGGAGGACACACAAGAAAACACAAGTATTGGGTAAGTTCTGCCAGCAAGATAGATAATTACAGGACATAAGAGCCAAGGGAGGCTGGTGTGAAGCACCACATGAATGACAGTCAGCATGCTACATTTGTGTCTATTCTCTTCTTGCATGTCTTTGTTCTGCAGGTCATATTCTGTAGATCTATTACACACAGATTAAATGGGTTACAACCAGAAAGATATATCTGAAACATTGCTTGTCTGTTGTAAAATGACTTAGAGGTAATTTCAGGTTGCACCAATGCCCCTAAATCTTGTGGTCACTTTTTTATTTTGAGAATGCTGGCTAATGGCTTCATCCTAGTGATTGCATCCCAGAACATGTATTACAAGTAAATTGAAGAGTGAGGATTGGTGGGCTAGAAAATAATTTCTAAAAATGTAAGTGAAAATTATTTGAATCAGCCCTGGACTTGTTTCCCCAAATTATTCACTGAGTAGAAGTCTAAAGAGTTGTGACCTACTAACAGGAAAGTATAAGTGCAGGGCTGTATTTTCAGGAACCTCTGTTTGTCTTCCTGTTGACCATAGTATATTTTTTTTTTGTGAGCTTTTATCTTTCACACATTCCCTGTTTTACCTCTCATATGAGTGACTATACAAGTAAGTTGGAGTACCAAGGATTCCCACACTCTTTACTTTTTTTCTTTCACCCTACAGATAGTTGATCACTCACAAGCACAGCCACTGTTATTACAGAGTGCTCACTGCATTTCCAGGCTGAGCCATGGATAGTGAAGGTCAAAAGCTCTGTGTTTTGTTGTGCAGATCTCAGTTTTCAGCTAGAGACCTTTCCACTCTCTCCTTCATTTCTGTTAGTTCTGCCCCTGCTGCATAGTTTGCGTATATTTACATAAAATACTTTCTTTTACAAATGCTTATATAAATGCATATTCAATGTTTCCTGAACTCATTTCATGTATTGACTTCTATTTTGTACTGTTTATAGTCCCCAGCATCACTACAATATTACTCCTCTGTTAGTGTTCTTCAGCAGGGTGGTCCAGTTCTGCTCCACAGCAATGTTGCCAACCTTTGCAATTTTATCAGCAATATCACAGCATTGTTCAGTAAAATTCTGCTTTGTGCTTACATGTAAAGATGAAACTTCCAGCTTACATGCTACAAAAAGAAACATATTGTTCTAGCTGTCTTAGTGACAAAGAGCTTGAAAAGTTAGCATCAGAACATCCTCAAAGTGAGAAAAATATAAAGTATTTCAGTTCTACCCATCTCGGCTTGGTTTCCTAAGTGAAGGAAGCATAAGTGATCATTTATTAACAGGGTCTGTTGTGATAGGATAAGGGGAAATTGTTTCAAACTGAAAGAGGGGACATTTAGATTGGACATAAGGAAAAAGTTTTTTATGGTAAGGGTGGTGAGGCACTTGGAGACGTTGCAGGTCAGGCTGGAGGGGGCTCTGAGCAACATGATCCAGCTGTAGGTGTTTCTGTTCGTTGCAGAGGAGTTGGACCAGACGACTTTAAAGGTCCTTTCCAACTCAAATGATTCTATGATTCTATGATTAGAAGAGGAGCTGACAGAATCCCCTATAATGGGGGTACAAATACTTCATGATTGCTGTATTTAAAATCTTCTGTAGCCTCTTTATCTCTCATCTGTTCCAGGGTAGGATGCATCAGCCACAGTCTCAACCTCCCAGATGTGCTATGGCTGTATGACATTGTGCAGCATCCTGCAGCATCCATTCCAGTGTTACTGCTGTGGAGGGAGTAGGATCACCAGGCTGTGTAACATACCCTTTCTTATCAATTTCCATCCTTTGCCAACCCATACAAATGGTCTCAGGCAGAGAGAGCTGGCAGACTGAACAAATACAGGGATATCACAGCAGTTTAAATCCCTGGATTTGGTGCCCAGTAGCTTTAATAATGGATATTGACACTAGAAGTGTGAGGGGGTGTATCAAACTGCCAGAAGCCTGGTAGTTTGCTCTTTTTTACTTCAAAGCTCTTTTTGATAAAACATAAAAAATTCTCTTACATTTTCTGTCACATTAAGATTGATTTTACTCCGTATTTTTAAAGCCATCCTTTAGGATTATGACTAAAATAATGTGCATTGCCCCAGTGATTCTTCACCTTTTTCAAGCATACTTTCAGTGCCTGTTTTTAAATCCCTCTTTGAATTTCAGCCGGATTTCATGCCTTGTGCATGTAACTCACTCCTTTACACTTAGCACGAGTACAAATATGAAGAGGGCCCACAACCTGGCATTTTTATTGTGAGTAGCCTCAAAGTTTCTTTGTTAGGGAAAGCCCACACACACTTCAGTTTGCCGTGAGAATTGCTAGAAATTATTGTTTATTGCTGTGATAATTATTAGTTGGTGAATTTTATCTCCTCCTGTGAGCTTCTCTAAGCAAGTGAAGATACAGCCTCTCAATCTAATGATAACTGCTATTTTATAGATCTTTGTTTGCTCTTTCATTTTTGGATAATGTTCACGCACATACAGTCACATGTCATTTGCATAATGTCAGTACTTCATAACTCACTGCACTTCCATTTCAAATTTTACAATGTAAGAATGCCACAGAGTCAGCTCCCTCAAGCTCTACAGAATTAATCGACTGCATCCTAATCTGAATCTCTTTCATTGAGTGTCTGCTTCAGCCTTTTGCAGCTATGAGCACTATGGTGAGAGAAAGCACTATGGTGAGAGAGGTAAGTATCCCTCACCTCTGCTTGAAATTGTTTCTGTGGAGCATGCATACAGAAACTGCTGCCACAGCCAGATGTACCAGTAACAGAGGAGGGACCTGGAGGGATGCAGCTCTGCTTTGCTACAGCACAGTGGTCCTCCATCCATATCACAGCTCTCCCTTCTTTCTTACAGATCCAGCTCAGCTGGATCCAGTTTGCTGCTCTCCAAGGGGACCAAGGACAGCACCCTGCCCCACTTGGACACCTAGACCTTCTGACTTGGCTGCACATCAGCACTTCTAATTGAAAGAGCCGTGGGTGCTTTTACTGCTGTTTTGTTACTGTAAGAAAGGAAGGTTGTGAGATTGCCTTAGGTATTGAATGAGATGTAATTTTTCCTATATTGTTTTTTCTAGACTGTTTTCTTAACCCAATCCATGGTCTGTTTCCCTCCCTGTAGTTCTCAGCTACATGCACGCTGCTGAATGACTCTGTCCCCTTTGCTGCTTCTTCAGAGGCCCGGCTTGTTTCTGTCCCTCAGCCCAGAGGTGATTAGGAAAGCCTTCTTACACAACAAGTCTTTGCAATAGCCCTGTGCAGCATCCTGTTAGTGCAGGCATGGGAAAACTTAAGACTATAACAGCAATTAATTTAATTTATGTGTGAACACATTCATGGGAGTAGGAATTCAGGATTAAGCATGGTAAGTTGTTAAGCTTTCCAAACTACAAGAAGATCAAGAATTTAATAGTGCTGAGGCTGTACCATTCCTTCCCCTGCAATAAAATTCTTCATTTTCTATTGCTATCTTGCATCCGTTTATTGATGTCAAGTATGGTACAGACCCAGGCTGATAGCAGGGAAGAGGCTGGCAGTCATGTGGACATAATCTTTTCATGTAATAAGAGCACATTCACTCCTGAGACAGATGCCAATGGTGGACTCTTATCTCCCACATCCAGAGGAATCTCCTCCTGAAAATGCGTAGTCTGAGAATTGTTATGAGACCTTCACGGTGACTTATATAGCAGACTTGGCTTTTATGGTATAATTGCATGGAAAAAGGAAGACTGTGGTGTGGAGCAGGTGAGAGGCCTCTCCATCTCTGCTCTGCCTGCACTCTGAGCACCTGCCTAACATTTGATTAGCGATTTTAGGAAAAAGACTTTTCACTGCATATGTCTAGAAATCAAGACCATGTAAACATTTTCCCTAGATGAATGAAAACCAGATGTCAAGTCATTGTCCATTTTTCTTCTGGATTTCTGTGTAGCTACAGCTGGCACCAGGGGCAGGTGGGCAGACAGTCAGAAGACAACTGCCTGACTGCCTGGGACTGCTCCACCTGCCAGTGCCTGATGCAGCCAGCAGCTGCCGGACACTTGATATTTAGGAACAAAGCGATGGCTGTATCTGTCTGTTTTGAAACACAAAGCTTGAAATCCCGGGCTAAGAGAATAAATGGCACAACTGTTGACAACTGTTGCTCTTTCCATGACTTTAATCTCAGATGGGAAATGTATTTCAGAGGAAATAAATAAAATGAGGCCTAAGATAGAATAGAGCTCTTGAAAACTTTCTATGGTAATGAAATCTTGATGTCACTGAAGATTTGCGTGAAAGAAAACCTTGTGGAAAAGTTTTGAAAATGTTAATGCTCTCAGTATAGTCATTTTTGGAATAAAACATTTCAATTTTTGACTTTGAAATGATGGATTGAGTCAATTTAAATATATCCTATAAAAATTAAGAAGTCAAAATAAAAAGAAAATTAAATGAAAATATTTCCATTGATCAGAAATTTGTATTTGCCTCTAAAATTTTCCTGTGGGAAAATTTAACACTTTAGATACAGCTCTGGCTTGGAAATTTCAAGATCTTCATGAATGAAGTCTTCTCCAAAGCATCTACACCATAAAGCTGCACATTTTCAGAAATATTTACAAAGGCAGCATAAAACTAAGAAGTTCAGCTTTGCGCAGTCAAAAAGCCAGAATGGATTTCCTATGGGCATTTAGGTGTCAGGTAAAATACTTTGCCATGTAGCACTCCAACAAAGCTTGATTGACTGACAAATTTCTTGTTCTACAACGTGAATAAATTTAAATGATGACTGTTTAAATAGATAATGTTTATATTTTTAAAATTGAATTGCATAGCATGAACTGATCAAAACTGTTTATCTGCAATTTCCTTCTATGCATTTAATTATTATTTTTTTATTATTGTAAATTATACTATGGGCATGGTTCGTAGGAGTAATTGGCTTTTGTAGGAAACAAAATCAGAGGACACATAAGCAATACAGACTGTGCTATCATTATATACTAGGTAGCAGGAGGAAGGATTTACATGTATCATATACTCACTCAAAATTCACTTATTTGCTACTTTAATTATTACTATTTTAGGAAAAATTTCTTCTCTGAAAGAGTGGTCATGGAATGAGTTGCCCAGGGAGGTGATGGAGTCACTGTCCCTGGAGCTGCAGATGTTGTACTAAGGGACATGCTTTGGTGGGGAAATAGTGCTGGTAGGCAGATGGTTGGACTGGATGGTCTTGGAGGTCTTCTCCAACCTTGGTGATTCTATGATTTATTCATTTATTTATTTATCGTAAGACATCCACACATTTCAAATGTTTACTTAGTCAGTTTATATAGTGTCAGGCAAACACTCCAGTAGTGATTTTACTATCAAGTCAGCTCCAAAGGATAGTATTTAGTATTGCATGTAATCAATCTTTAAGTCTACCACAAATATAGCAAGTTTTCATAATGATTTGTGTGATTGTAATCTGTATTGCTCTGTGACTTCACTAGCATCATGATTACTTTGAATGTATTTATGACACTGTTCTCTGTGTGTCATGAGGATTTGTATTAGTGTAACATAATAAAGTGCTAGCAAGAATCTTCATAGGTGTGGGTCTGAGCTTGTTACAAATATCAAGCAGGTATTTGTTGTTTCAGAGAATGAATTCCATGAACACTCTTATGAGTAAACTTTTTTTTAGCATACTCAAGATTATTAAAAAATAGAATTGTTAATGAAAGCGATGATGATTATTAAATGAAAATGATAGGCTTATTAGTGCATGATAAACACATTCAGATAGTGCTTAGGAGTACATACAGTCCACGTTTGATCATTTTTATTTGAAAATAAAATGTATCCAAAGTCACAAAACAGTATTCCACAATAAGAAATACAGTGATATTATAAAATTAGTATCATTTCTAGGTGGGTTTCCTGAAAGGGGATGGACTTTCTCCCCATCTGCAATTTTTTTATAAACTTAGTGTTAGAGAACACATTAATATGCAGAATTTGCATTAGCTATACACTAGGTAGTAAGGAAATACCAAAACTTTTAAACCTCCTTTTTTCTTCCAGAGTGCAGTGAAACAATTTACTTTTATTGTTTAGTAAAGCTCAGAGACCACGCACAGATGGATGGCTTTAATACCCATCTAGCACTGACATTTACAGAAGTGCCACATTTGAGACAAATAATTGGACAATAGGTTTTGCACTGTTAGCCCCAAGTTCCCTAAAGACATACGTTTTTCTTACAAAAATAAAGAGGGCTGAAAGTCTGTTAATGAATCACATAAGAAAAGGGATTTTCAAGTGTTTTGACTTGTAATAATGTCTATCCTGCTGAGAAGATAGTAATCTGTTGGCTCTGTTTTTCTCTTTTGAACATCAGTTTGATGATCTTCCGTTATTTTGTAGCTTGAGAGAAAACAAATTCTTTGACCTTACTATTATGAGAAAAAAAACCTTTTCCTTCGCAGTCGTAAAACAAATAGACAAACATTTTTAGAGACCAACCTTCCACCTCTGCCCAGAGGAGTAACCACAGGGAACTTCAAGTCCATGCTCTGTACAAGACCTTCTGGTGGGCTGTACTCAGTGGCCTTTTTTTCCCTTGAAAAAGGACAACCCTGAATAAGAGCTGAGGCTGCAGTCTTGTGCTAATGTATGCATCACTGATTCTTCGCTACCAATTTAATTACAAAGCTATATTGAAATTATCACGAGTATACTTGCTTCAGTCTTTATTTTAATTTCATATATAGACCTCCCTTTTTCTATTCTAGTTTGGTAACAGCAGCAGTTGCTCACAGGACATGCCTTCAGCCCTGTTACCAGCTTTAGAGCTCTCCTCAGGATGCTCTTAAGCATGGGTGGCAAACCTTTTGTCCTGCATGGGCTGCAGTGAACCAAGAGGAATTGTCTGGTTCACATATATGTGGGCTGCTAAAGTAATGCCTCCTATTTATTTCTGTGGAAACAACAAGAGATACAAAAAGCACAATAAAGCTATTTGATAGAGCCAGTTCTCAGCTACAAAATACTGTTTTTCAAAATATCCACCACCATTACCCATGCACTTTCACCAGTGATGAACAAAAGCCTGAATGCCATACTTTGTAAAAATCTGCACCAGCAGAGGTGACCCGCTATCAATATCGCCACTGCTGAAATGCACCATCCACTGCCTCACTGTGCTCACATCCACTATTTGGTCTATAAATGTTCAGCAAGCATCAATAAATGTCAATGGGAACAATTTTTTCTACATGGAGTAATTCGATGTCACACCTTCACTTCATATCCACTTCCATGTCAGATACCATTTTGTTGAACTGCCCTCCTGCTGCCATCTGTCACATGGCAACAAAATTTAATGGGATATTGGTGGGAAAGTTCAACCTTTGCTGTCATAGCACCAGCATCTTCCATTTTCAGTCCAGTCAGTGCCAATTGCACACCGATATTCAGCTGTTGGGATTGATGGGTGCATGCCCAGGGGTGGGTTGGGGCACTCGGTGGAGCAGAGCTGCCACCATGATGGTGTGGGGCAGGGGGCAGCCACAGGATGGCTGGGCCAGGCCGCATGCAGCCTACAGGCTGCGAGTGAGACGTGCCTACACTTATAGATCTTGTTTCAAAATCTGGGTTTGTATCCTGAGGTCTTTATGTTTAGAGTGTTTGAAACTTTGCTTCATCAAGGCCAAGTGCTAGGTGTGATGCCTGGGTCAGGATAATGATATGTCTACAGACTTGGAGAAGAACTGATTGAGAGCATCTCTGAAGAGAAGGACTTGGGACTTCTGGTGGACAAAAAGCTTGACATGAATCAACACTGTGTGCTTGCACATGGTCTAATAGTCATAAGACAAGAGGAAGTGGTTTTAAACTAAAGGAGGGGAGATTTAGGACAGATGCCATGAGGGAATGCTTTACTCACAGAGCACAGGCTGCCCAAAGAAGCCGTGGATGCTCCATCCCTGGAGGTGTTCAAGGCCAGGTTGGATGGGGCCCTGGGCAGCCCGAACTGCTAGGGGGCAGCTGCGCCCATGGATGGGAGTGGGAACCTGATTAGGGCTTTAAGATTCCTTCCAACCCAAGCCACTCTATGTTTCTATGATTCTTTGGTTCTATGACTCTTGTGACATGGCTCCATGACCTAGTGGTGAAAGATTTACAGACTAATTTAGAATAATCCTAATTAATCCATTACAAACATGAACACTAGTAACTGTGAGAATAAAATATTATTCTGTCTTGGGGCAATTTTTGAATTCACTTATTTTTGATACTTAGGAAATTATAAAGTCAATTTTTAGAAGAGAATACTCAGCCAAAAAAAAAAGGCATTTTAACTCATGAAACTTGTATGATTTGTTTCTGAATGTTTATTTCCTCACACTTTTGAACTACTTACAGTTTTTTCCAAGCCAATTTTCTCTCAGTCTTCTTGAATGAAGTGAAATATGTTTTTAGATTTCGTTGCCATAAGAAGGAACTCTGAAGTAAATAACTAAGACCATTCATAAGAAAAATAAGAAACAAAAAAACAAAATTAGAATAATTTTTACCTTAGTAAGTTGTGGACTTGGTTATCTATTTTATCAGATCAGCTCTACTTGTTAGCCCACCTGCTTTCCATACAGAAAACTCATTTGAGCCTTACCGTATGCAAAATAGTGGGATATAACTTCTTACTAATTACCTGTTTTGTAGTTGTTTATCACTGACTTCATGTAGGAGTAACTCATGTAAGGAGTAAGATCAAGTCAGTCATGAACACCAAGAACAGTTAAACTAGGACCAATAAATAAAAGAGAGAGGGTGTAGCAATCACTGCTGCAGCCTTAAAAATTGGTGGAGTGCATCCTCACTCATGTCTTAGCCCTGTATCTACTGTGACTTTTACTCAGCAAAGTAAATTCTCCTCGTTATTGGGTTAAATATATATATTTTTTTCAGAAGTGCTGTTTAAGTAATGACGCTTTTCTTGGAGTCTTTTTTTGAGTCAGATATTGAGCACGTGTCTATGAGAAGACATTATGTGTTTTCTGTGGACATAACGATGACAAAAGAACCTAACATTTCATGGAAGATTTGGAAACTAGGAAATTAGATGCATTAATTGTCACACAGTGAAAGATTTTTGTCACAACAAAGCTTTTAGCATCCAGCAGAGAGTTTATGGATAGTCTAATTCCTTATTAATCAGAAAAGTGCCTGTTATATTACTCAATGAAGTGGGGTTCCAAAACTTAACACTTGTTTAATTGCCCAGCTGGAATTGTAAACAGTTATCAAATCTGACTGCTAATGTCAGAAATCCATCTCTAATGTGGATTATTGTGCTTAATCTTGGGCAGGGTAGAAATAAAAGCTGTGTTTGACTGTAGAAGATAAACTGTCAAACAGCAGTTGTCTCAGTACTGTTCAGCTGGATAATGGTTCTGCAGATGTTGAAATTGAGAGGGAAAATATTAAATTAACAGTGAATAAAAAGCTGAGGGAACCTGCTATTTAGACCAGTACTAACCCCTTTGGTCCAGCTTATGGGGATGCTCCTTCTGCTATTGGAATTACTTTCCTTCCTATGTTTTATAACTAGAAAATGTGGGATTTATGTACTTTTTTTGTTGACAAAATGTGCCACGAATCTGTGTCTTTTTCTGAACCGGGTGATGAGAGATGTGAGAACAAGCACCCTTGGGTGGGCCTCCCTTTATATTGGAGTCATATGGAACAGGGCAGGGTAGAGCAGGATGTCAGATAAGCCTTCTCTCACCTCCCCAAACTCCGCTTGGGGAGCTGGGGACTTGTGCTGAGAGCTATGCAAACATGTACAGTGACATAAGACCCATCCAGATAATCTGGGGCTCTCATGCTTGCTGTCTCCTGATTTCCTAGTCAGTTTGATCACCTATTGCTGTGGCCTGGACTGCAGTTGTGCTGTTCTGATTTCCTTGTCCTTGTCTGTTTTTGTCTTGCTGCTGGAGAATGGGTTTGTCTCCAGCTCAGAGGCAGCAATTTCTGCAGTTACTTCTCATCTAGCGATTGAAATTAGAGTCTCAGAAGCACTGAGACACATTTTAAAATTCAGCATGGGGGGGGGAGGCAGAGCACCAACTTTTGCCTTCCACATGAATGCAGACATAGGATTCAAAAGTATTTGATATCTGTTTTTTTTTTGTTTTTTTGTTTTTTCCCTTTTTTTTGGGAATATAGCACAAATTCTATCATGGATATTGATGAAATGTATGATTCATTGGCAACCAAACACCCCTAGGGGAACTGTAACATAAATTCAAACAAAAAACTTTCCAGAAAAGTGAATTTTCTTGCTCGTCTTAACCTCTCTGCCCTACATTACTACATTTGGAACTACCCTCAGGAATTTTTCTGAAGCAAAGTTCCATTTACTGTAAAATATAATTTTATTAAATCCATAATGCTTCATAAAGAAATCTCAGTTTTCCCATGGTTCACACTTGTGAAGATTTTCCAAATAATCCGACTATCTTCCTCAGATATTTTCAGAATGAGAAGTTTTGTGTTTTGTTCAGCCTATATTTTTGACTTTGCAGTTACAAGCAAGACAAACTTTTAAAGAATATACCATACTCAAAGTGAACTATCTTAACTTTATTTTAAGCACACCGTTTTGTTTCATATGAATTTTGGAAAGATTAGTTTTATAAAAAATTTTCAAGATATTGAATTTTGTCTATTTCAAGATGGAAATAGTTCCTAGACATTTAATTTCTTTCCCTGTAGTGAAATAAAAATAAAAATCCCTTTCTATTTTTTAACTTCCAGCACCAGAATAATCCAAACTGTTTTGATTTACTATTCCTGAGGAAAAAATGCAGTAATGTGAATCACATAATACTCTCAGATACATAAAATTAAAAAAATAATCTCTGATGGGCAGCAAAACTCTGCAACTGAGACTAATATTTTTTCTCATGAACAAAGATGTTGCTTTTCAGTATTAATCAAAGAATTGTTGATAATTTGATTCAAGCTTTCTAGTCATGCACTTTAATTTTTTCCATTTTGACTGTGCTAGGAAACTTGCACAAAGCCCTCAGGGAGTCTGAACTCAAATCCACCCAAGATGTTTAGAAACTAATATTGCTTTCTGAAGGCTCATCTGGAACAATGTGTAACCTCTTCTAGCTGTGCTCTACTGATCAGTCCTCTTACAATAATGTGTACCTCTCCAGATACCCTTTCATCTACAGTCCCAGTAATTACAGCAGATATTTTTAAAAAAACATTGACTCACAAAGCGTGTATACACCTTTGTTACTTAGACCACATGTATGTTTGGATTTATTTGGAAAGAGAAGTGGCTATCTGATTTTGCTCTTTATGAATGGGTTCAGTATTGAGATATAATTGATTTCTGTTTTAGATGGAAAGCGAGCACAGAAATATATTCTCGGACTGAAGAAGATGAAAGTTTTCCCCTCTACGAAAATACATTATTAACTTCTGCTAGAGAGAGAGTTTATGATATCTTTTGTGCCATCGGTCACTGATTATAATTGTAAAGCATTACTAATAGCTGTTGGGATTTATTTCATAATAAGTTTGACCACAGGAGTTTTGGTGAGAGTTGTGCTAAGTAAATTAACAACTGAGTGCCATTGCTGATGATCATTTTATGTTAAAATTCAGTTTCGCAAGAACAGAGTTGATGCTATGGCTATGCCTTAGTGATAAGGAACCTCTGATGAATATTATGTTTTTCTCTACCTTTGAAGGGAATATCAGTAAAATGAACGATGCAATATTGGTGAGACCAATGCAGTTGTAAGTCAGCGGGCTGCACGCAGAGATCTTTAATGCTCCCTGCTGATCATGAATAGTGTTTCAGTTATACAATATAAGAATGTCCTAAGATTTTACCAGGCATATTATCCTGTTGAGGTTATTTCCCATTGTCTGAGTGTATTTCCCTCATGTTTTGTTGTGATCATACATATGGATGAACTCTGGCACAGACATAGTTCGTGGTACTTCAGAGTTGTGCTCTTTCTTCCTCTCCCCATACACATGCTGTGCAGACTTCTGTTATTCTTGGTTTTCAGTCTCAGCATCCATCCCAAGCCAGTGATATGTTATGTTGGCAGAAACCTTACAAATGGCAGTACACATTGATACCCTCCACTTCTCTCTTCGTAAGAGTCCTCCAGGGTAACTTGCACCCACACCGTGCTCTTTCCCAACCCAGGACACACTGCCTTATATTAGGAGAACTCACTGGTTTTTATTATCATATCCTGACAGATAAGTGGAGGACATTGGCGGTAAGTGAAGGAAGAGCCTCCAGGTTATCAGCTGTGCATGACTCTCCAACAATAGCTTTCTGAACTCGTGCAGGGCAGCCTGTAGGAGGCTGGCTTGTTTCACCAGCTCCAGGCAGCTCAGCAATGGGGCAGGGTTTCCTTCCTGCCAAGGCTGCAGAGCTGAAGTGTGTCACGATGGGCCTTCACTGTCCCTCTGGCGTCTGATCTGCCTTACTGACCTTGGCCTTTGCAGCCAGTACCTTACACATGGCAGTATGGCACTGATCCTTGGGGCATTCTAGAAGGGACTGCAGGCAATGGGGAAAGAGGCCTGCACCTCCTCTGGAATGCTGGATGTACAGCCTCCAGGGCAGGGAATCAGACCTAGTCACCTTGGAGGCTAAGATGCAGGCCACTCAAATTAGTTATCCTTCTGTGAACAGCATTCAGCCTGAAATTCATTAGTTCACTAAAGAAAGAAATTTGTCATTGATGACTGGGAGCTTCCAAAGTGTTGAGATGACAGGCTTGGACAGAATGGAAATAAACCTTTTCCAGGGGCAGCTGGAAAGACAGATGTTCCCTAGCAACTGGCTTTGGTCTTCCTTCTTGGCCCACTTGAAAACATAACATTCCCAAATGCCAGATATTTGGGCATGCTGCAGATTGCTACTGTCCATATAACTAACCTTGCAGGATACCAGACCTCAGTTTTAAGCAACTGGGTCCACTCCCACTGCACTTGCCTTCCGTGCTGACAGGAGTAGATTAGACTCATCTGATAGAGGTGAAGCATACATAACTGCATATTATCAGTACAGATTTGTATAAATAGCTGGAAAATCAGCAGCTTGTACTTAGGAGTTTTTGAGTTTTCCTCATAACAAGGAGAACCTTGATGTAACGCTATAATTTAAGTGATAACAATGGAATCTGTTGCT
Organism: Phasianus colchicus; assembly: GCF_987193195.1. NCBI lineage: Eukaryota > Metazoa > Chordata > Aves > Galliformes > Phasianidae > Phasianus > Phasianus colchicus. Next base: position 57,432,409 of record NC_143438.1, read on the forward strand.
AGAACACAAGCACTTTATTATAATTTTTTTTTTCAGCTCTATTCTGGAATATCTAAATTTTAATTCTTTGAATTAAATTATTGAATTATTTGAATAGTTTTCAGCTCTACCTTTAAGTTTATATTCTTTTTTCATCAGAGAGCAAAAAGTTTTCTGCTCTTTTTCAACATTTTCTTAAATCCCCAAGTGTACGTGGCAAACGCAGGCACAATTATACCATCTCTAAGGTATTTTAATCAACTTATAATTTAATTAAAAATATTTGCTGTGGATTTGTTCAGTGATAACAGAACACAGGGCTCTGCATTCATTTCATGACTTAACTGAAATCTAACTCTGTCAAAACAAGGATTGATGTTGCTTAATAGATTCTGGGCATATATTAGCTGATCTGAGTGGGCCAGTTTCCTCAATAGTTGTTCTGCTTGCTCAAGAAATTGCAAATCCCACTGGTAATTCTTGGGAATTTCCCTAAAAAATGTTCCTGCTGTATATATGAACACAGACAAGCAGACTGCATGCCACTTCACAGCTTCATTTCTTGGAGCAAAGCTGTTTGATTTGCATCCAATAGCAGCTATCCCCATACACTTTTCTAAGGCTTTTTAAGTAAGCAGCCCACAGTTCACAGAAATAAGCTTCTATGTCTTTCTACATTTAGCTCGATCAACTTAGTGTCTTGTGCCTGTCCATTATAGTTCTCTTAACTAACCATTATTCTTCTGCTCTATCCCAGTCAGCGCCTAACAATTTTTCAAGGAGCTGAGGCAGAGTTAGGGTCTTTCTTTGTTAAAATAAAACAGAATTGGAGTGGTTGTGCTTAGAGTCACCGGTTACCTATACAGTCAGTGGACTAAGAGAAACTCTTACCCAGATTTACAGGACTGAAGGTACATTCCTCTCTCCACTGGAAGGAGAAGCAATCTGAACAGTTAGTTAAGCCAGAGGGATCCCTCCCCTCACATCCTGTGGGGTGCAGATCAAGTCCCAGATGAGCCTGGATTGTTCTCCCCTCAGATGACTTTCTCCTACCTGAAGAAACTGTGCCTAAGTCCCTCTGAGGAACAAAATGTTTTCACAAGTCAGTAATCTGGAAATGATTTCAAAAGCTGGTTCTCTTACTGACAGTGAGGAACACCTTGTGGATGCTTCCACTTGCTTGAAGGAGGCTACTTGTAGAGTAAGTTTTATCTCAGTATGATTAACAGCAGGAAAGGCAGGGGCAAAAACTATGCACTGGACAAGCAGATACATCAAGTGTCTTAAATGTAGCCTTCATTTCATTAAAAAAAAAATAATTCTGACAATTGGTCTGAACTCAAAGATCTCATTTTCAGTATTCTCCCAGTCAAGCCCCTCTATCTCTTTTCAAGCCCTTAACGACCTCATCCAGCACAGCGGAAGGAGCCACATAATCAGAAGCAAGGTAGAAACTGGAATCACATGAAAAGCTTTCATATACCAGGCAAAGTACACAGCTTATCAGCAAGTCTTTTAGAAGTGAGCTCGGGTGAATTAGCCATTGAACTGTAAATGCCTGTGACGTAGTCTATGTGAAGACAAGCCTTTAAATCTGTAGGATTTAAATGGTAGGAAGGAGTATGAAGCAATTCAATGCATAGCCAACAGTACTTTGTTAAACATTTTCCTGGAAAAGATACAAAACAGCCTACAGAAATAACAGTGATCTAGGAACTCTGGATATTAAATCAGGCAAATCACTTATGACAGCATGATAAAGCAAACATCTAACTTACTTTATCAGCTCCAGGGTGGATCTGAGAGTCAGTAGGAACATATTCCTGATCCTGTGTAGTGTATTGATACAAATCAATCTGAGCAGGTCTTAGGCTTTATGGAGGCAGCTGTCACTCTTATGCGGTGAAGTTATGCTTCATAACAGTTAATGTATGAATGTAGGAAGTAAATCTGTCACCTGCCAGTCTGTCTGAGATGCGCATAAGATTCCCAAGCACAAAGGAACTCAGCCAAAGATCGTTAATTGTACACAATGACAGCGTGTGGTATTAAAAAGAAATGTTAAGCAGGGAAAATTAAACAGAGAGTGTATTCTGCTCCTTGAAAAAGAATGAGAGATGATGGTGGAACTGGTCTAGGGAATAAAGCATACCTACTGTTTTCTTTACAAGTAAAATTATTCAGATCTCGGCAGAAAGCATTTCAACATTACAGGGCAGCAAGAATATTTTCTTTGGCAGCTCAGTGTGATACACATCACAAATAAATACTAGCAATAATTATCAGTTTTACATTCAGTTAAGCAAAACTCCATGTTTTGTTCTCATTTGCTTTCCAGTTTGATACATACTGTTTTTACAAAATGATAGAATTTCATGGAGAATATTGGATGTCAGGATGAAGTGCAGAGAATTATCAGACATTTTCATGCTCAGAATCCCTTTATAATGGATTTTCTGAAATACATCTGAATTCAGACCTGGTTTGATTTCCGTGTGGGTTCCATGGAGAAAGGTTACATGGCACACAATCCTGCCTGGCTTTGTACTACTGTATACCTTTTTCAATTGGCATTTTATCAGCTAGAATCCCCTGGGAGATCACATTTTGTGCTCTGAAGGATTCTGTCCTGCCTAGTGTACTGGTTTATAACTGACACCTACTGAAGCAGCCTGGATGCTCTTTTTCAATTTATCCAGGATTTCCTCGTTATTGTCTTGCATTTGCATTAATCTCTATTCATTAATACCATTATATTAGTTGTGTGCTTTATTCTGCCATATCCTGTTACGTCAATTAAATCCTTGCTCTGGCTAAAAGCTTACTGCCCCATTGCCTTATTCCCTGTGCTTTCTGTGGATGGGCACACTTCTTTCTTGTCCCCTCTTTAGCTCTCTTTTGAGTAACAAGATAACTGGTTGTTTCTGAAACAGGAATCTTGTGTCTTTCTAACAAATGTTAGATGGTGTATTTAAGATGTTAAAAAAAGGACTGGTTATTCCTTAAGGAAGGTTGGTACTGCTCCATGCCCTGGTAGGTGGTAAGCCTATTTGAATTCCATTTAAAATAAAAATGATTAAGTAGTCCTGTTTATGTAATCACTTCCAGTAAAGTGTATTTATAATGAACAGTTTTCTAATATCTGTAGAATTTTGCCATCACTGAAAGGCTAAGTAGATGGGAACAGGAAGATTGATACCTAAATTAGAAGCCCAATCATTTACATTCTTGCACTGAGTACACTGATTAGCTGCAGGACAAATACGAAAGAAAAGGTCTAAAAATTCATTTTATAATTTTCCCATCAGTTTAAATATGAGTATCATCAAGCTTCATTTGCATCTAGCAAAGCCATACTGATCCGAGCAGATAATTTTCATTCAGTTGCTCATAATTTATTGACTTGCCCATTTGTTTCTTTGTTCCTGGTTAAATCAACTGTATAAAACTATAAAAATGCTACTGCCATTTCGTCATCCAGTCTCTTTAAGGAGATTAAACTGCTGGAAGAACTCTTGGTATCATTTTCCTCCAGAAGACTGAAATTAGCTCTTAAATTCAGTGCTTCCAAGCAGCCATTTACTTTTATGAATATCAGGCTTATTTTTCCCCACTATCTGCTGTATGAAATATGTTTCAATGAAGTCAGAATCTCTCTTCATTAAAGATTATGTCAGTATAATTTCCATATACATAAAAGAATTGAAATACTGTCATGGGCTTCATACTAAAGAATTATTCCAGGTAGAAACTCAGCATTTAGAGATACTTTTTCATTTCAGCTGATTTGCGGCTTGTACTAACAGAGGCAAGACACAGCTATTCTGTGCCAAGAACAGCTTGCTGCAGACTGTACGATGTCCAGGGACAGAGAATGGCTGCCTTCTTGTTACTCCTGTGGCTGCAGGAGGGGATGAGGGAGGGAGACGTGCTGCTTTCCACAGCCCAGACAGCATCTTGGGGTGTACAGCTTGCATTGTCATTTTCATATTCCTTAGAGGGAGGGAAATGCTCTGATTGTTATACTGATAGCTTGTTTCTTCTATTGCTGTTTTAGAATTTAGATAATCTTCTAATGAAAGATGGGTCCCCAAAACGACTTGGATGCATAGTTAGAATGTGACACAGTAGGAGAATGGCACTGCAGCAAAGGTGCTTGAATAGCCAATAGAGTGATGTCTTGCGTGCATTTTAATTTCTTCAATTTCAGCTACTTATTAATGTTGAAAATTAGTATTGTTTCTTCAGTATGAAAGCTAAACTCTATCAGTGCACTGTGTGTTCAAATGAAGATGATTCTCAGGATATATGTCTATAGTCAGATATTTCTTCATCTTGGACTATATCTACAAATAAATATAAACTTACTTAAAACAAATACAAAATATTTAATTAGTG